>NC_056729.1:1888389006-1888570926 GCF_019279795.1 Protopterus annectens
AAAAGAACCACTTGGCCACCATGGTGAACTTTGCCCTCTTCTACACTATAGTGCAATCTCGGAGTTGGTATATTTAGTTGGGAGGGTATGGGGGACAAAGCCCTCTTGTTGGGTGGGTTTGATTTGCTTCAGTTTGTTGCTGAAGTGCTTCTGGACAAGTGGTTCATTTTGGGGAGTTGTTTTATGGTGATCCAAGTGTTAGTGAAACTACATTTTTAGCAAAAAAACTTTGTCTTGTCATTATGAAGTTCGATGAAGTGGGATTTTGGTAAGTAGAAGTAGATCCATACAAACATACACATATATATATATATATATATATATATATATATATATATATATATATATATAGACACACACACACACACACACACACACACACACACACACACACACACACACACACACACACACACAGCTATATCTATATATGGGTCTACTTAACTTCACCAAAATCCTATTTCACTAACATTCATTTCACTGAGACCAAATCTCCTAAAGTTCACAACACTGACAACTCATTTCACTGAATCTCATGTCACTGAATTGTAAGCTATAGACTTGATGTGGCAGTGTGTAGAGTACTGTGAGGCAAGTAAAAGGTATATGCCCTGGTCCCAACTGTAGTGCAACCTGGGGTTAGTATCTATAGTTAGGGGGGCACAGCCTCCCACATTGGGGCATGTAGACCCCCATTTAGTTTGGTTTTATATTGTCTGTTTTTTTTGTTAAGATGATATATAAGTAGTTTTTAAGTTGTGGAAAGAAGTAGCCATTAGTTTTCTGAGTATGTTTGGGTATGGTTTTCCATTTAGTCTTGTGAAATTTAGCATTTTAAGCTGTCAGTGAAATGAGATTCAGTGAAATGAGTTGTCACTGTTGTGAACCTTAGGTGATTTGGTATTGGGCTTGCTCTTTTTTGGCATCTATTTCTCTGAAATGAATGCAAATGCTGCAGATGATTGTAATCTTGGGGTTATCATCAACTCCCCTGCAGTCACTACCATTCTTCGAGAAGGTCTATCTCTGACTAACAAATGGTGTCAAAGCCATGGTCTTAAGCTCAGTGCTAAAAAATGCATAATTGTACCCTTTGGGAAATCAGCCATCCTGGCTAATTACTATGTTGATAATATGCCCCTAAGAGTCCACCCAGTGGTCAGGGCTCTGGGTACGCACATAAACAGTAGCCTTTCCTTCAACCATCAGATGGATACAGTGTTGAGGACGTCCTTTAATGTTGCACAACTTATTAGTAAGGGCATGACATCTAGGTTCAAAGAGGTCATTATCCCATTGTACTCTGCTCATATCAGACCAGTCATATAATGCTCTCTTTGGTACATACCTGACCAGGCATATGCAGTAGAGGTTCCTTACAATAAGAATACAAGGCATAATAAACCTGCCTTACACAGAGCACATTAAAGCCCTTTCCCTCTAGTCAGTCTCCTATAGATTGCTGAGGGGTGATCTATGTCTGGCTTACATGGCATGTGCAAACCCCTTACTTATGAATCTCCTACATAATCTCCGACATGCGTCACTCACTCAGAGGACCTTAATCTGGTATGTGACTTCAACAGAACTTGCTGAAGAGACAGATTTTTTTCTCACAGAAGTTGCCCAACCTTTAGAAGAAGCTTCCTACTCATGTCAAACAAAGCCCCTCATTGGCCCTATTTAAGCGTAATTTTTACTATTAGATGTGTAACCAGAAATTCACCCCGGGGATTCCACCTGTGTCCCTTTTGGACAGGGGCAATAGGTGCTGATTTTAGTGTCTGCTTGAACTACACACCCTTAGGGGAACACAGGTTGAACTTGGCTAGGCTTGTAAGTGCCCTAGGGCCCAGTAGCCTAGTAACCTCCTATGATCCTATATTTGTAAGTCAAAGAGTACCAGAAATACAGGGTCTAAGGATCTGAATTTTGTCTGCGACATAAACAAAACATGCTGGAAAGACAGATATGTGTCTCAGAGACTGCCCTTCCTGAGTTCATCTATTACCTAGTTTAAGCACAACCTAGACCAGTGGATGGGGAATAGGAGATTTACACCGGACCTGGCACTCATGTTCCTTATGGGCAGAGATAACTTACAAGTGCCTGGCCCTCAATGTCGTATTTTGATACAGCAAATCATTATTCTTTCAGGAACACTTGACAAGGTTTAGAAAGACGCCCTGGGTAATTACCCTAGTTACAATCTATGACTCTATGAATCTCTTAGGATAAAATATGTCTGAAAAGTATTATTTTGCTTGAGTGTAGTTGCTCCCCATGGAATTCAGTACCTAAGTTATGTTGAAAGAATGCAGGAAAAAACTGAACAGTAATACAGTATGTGAGGAAAGGAAGAAAATAACTAACCTAGGTGATGTGAGAAAGATTAGGTTGGAGAAACAGGGTCACAATAGGAGATGTGTGCAAAAACAGGGTCACAGTAGGAGATGTGTGCAGAAACAGGGTCACAATAGGAGATGTGTGCAGAAACAGGGACACAGTAGATGTGTGCAGAAACAGGGTCACAGTAGGAGATGTGTGCAGAAACAGGGTCACAGTAGGAGATGTATGCAGAAACAGGATCACAGTAGAAGATGTGTGCAGAAACAGGGTCACAGTAGGAGATGTGTGCAGAAACAGGGTCACAGTAGGAGATGTTTGCAGAAACAGGGTCGTAGGAGATGTGTGCAGAAACAGGGTCACAGTAGATGTGTGCAGAAACAGGGTCACAGTAGAAGATGTGTGCAGAAACAGGGTCACAGTAGGAGATGTGTGCAGAAACAGGGTCACAGTAGGAGATGTTTGCAGAAACAGGGTCACAGTAGGAGATGTGTGCAGAAACAGGGTCACAGTAGGAGATGTGTGCAGAAACAGGGTCACAGTAGAAGATGTGTGCAGAAACAGGGTCACAGTAGGAGATGTGTGCATAAACAGGGTCACAGTAGGAGATGTGTGCATAAACAGGGTCACAGTAGGAGATGTGTGCAGAAACAGGGTCACAGCAGAAGATGTGCGCAGAAACAGAGTCGCAGTAGGAGATGTGTGCACCTGGAGAACAGTGGGTATTGCTGCTGCTGTCATTTCAATCTGGTTCAAGACAAAAATAAGTACCTGTTTATAGACAGGGTGGTGGATCGATGAACTACAACAGAGTTGCTGGAAAGATAGAAGAATTAAAGGTAATGAAACTCAGCAGTACTCATGACAGAAATAAAGTACATTGTAAAGTGGACAAAAAAAATTTAAAAGTAAGCTGTTATATAGAAAATCTGGATGAATACGTGGTCTTGAGGGCAGAGCTGGATCCAGCAAAAGGTGATCTAAGCAGATGTCTAGGACCTGGTGCTGACTGGAGACCTGGACTGGTCATTAAAACGAGGATGCTATTCAGTCAATATTACTAGTCATTAAAGTTTCATAACTTTTGTTCAGAAAATGCATTTCAAACTTGAATTGTCTGGTGCTTAAGGTTCTGGGCTAATATCAAGTAACTTCCTGTAGTCAGGGTTTAAATTCCTCTACCTCCATTTGCATACTGTGTGCCTTTGAGCAACTCACTGAGATAGTGTTCCTGGGTCATTCTTGAAAAGGGGCGTTTTATACAGTAAGTTTATTGCTGTAGTGCCATAAAATTTGAAATAATTTTAAATTAAATCTAAATCTCTGTGATTATTATAAAAAAGGAAATAAATTGAAAACATACAGCCAGGTCTGAACAGTGTTTTATGGTAGATGAGGAGAGCTAGACAAGTAATACCATATTGGTATGGCTGTAGGGAGGAGTCCAGTCAATTATCCTGCCTAGGGCCTTATTTGACTGTGAGCGGGCTCTTTTTATGGGCAGTTATCTACCTTTGTATTCTATGTTTATACAAGGGAATAACCTATAAGTCAGAAAAAAATTGTTTGCAAATTGTTCACTGTTCACCTTAAACGTGCTAAATTCTGGTCATCTCAGAATGTACTTTGTCCCACATCTCTTTGCTGTCCTATCTATTTTCTTTTCTTTTTAATGTTACCTTCTCATGCCATATCATAATAATACACATCATTCCAATTCCTAACCTCAATCTTACAACAAAGAAAAAACACTAGTTGCAATCATCCCAGGGAGGGTATGAAAGGATAATTCTTGTTGCTTCCATAATTAAATATGTAATGTTAGGGTCTATATTAGATCAGCGAACGCTTAAAAAAGCGAATGCTTACAATCTTGAACTGTCAGAACAGCAATTTGTTTCCTAGGGGAAAAAAAATCGCTGTTCCAAAACACATACACACAACACAAGCACACCAAACAAACAGCAATCCACACACATACACCTAAAATCTGACACCTAACCCTACACTAAACTATACACACACCACTAACTATCCACTTACCTTAACCCAAACCCTAACCCTAAGGTCTGTCACTATCACACATTCACCTCACCCACTCCCTAACCTTAACTCACCTAACCTGCCGTAACCCTCACGTCCACATAATCGCACACATACCTAACCTGCACCCGAACCCTAACTCACCTAACCCACCCTAACACTCACATCCACACAATCACACACTTACCTGTACCCAACCCATAACTTTCCACCACAGCACTGAAAATTCCGAAGCAACAGAAACAGACAACCAAATTCTTTCCCTAGGAAAAAATTTGGGTTTCTGCTGCTTCGATATTTTAAGCTTTCGCTTACATAAGTTCGATCAATCAGCGTTTGCTTTTTTAAGTGTTCGCTGATCTAATATAGACCCTGATGTTAGTAGCATGTAAAAAAATGTAGCCACCGAGATTTGCTTGGATATGTGAATTGATTTACACTTTTTTATATTGTAATTTTTTCTGCTGGTGCTATTTGCTGAAGGGAGGGGGCGGTATGACACATGCTCACCTGTGTCACTGGTACAGTATCTTATTTGCCACTACCTGCAGCTTATTACTGAATGGCTGAGCTGAAATTTATTTACAGTTCATTGCTGGCTCAGTGCAGCACTATGGGTGTGTAAAACGTGGGTGTAGTTTAATGCCTTATAGTTTGCCAGAAAGCTTCTTTTCAAGACTCTAGCTGGGCAAAAAAGAATATTAGGGTAAGCTAAAGAGTTGGCTAGGCTTGAGACTTTTATCAAAAATATGTGTTTATATGTATAAAACTAGATTAGAGATGGTTTACTGATTATTAAAAATAAATGACCAAATAATATTTTTTTTTCCAAGGTCATCTTGCTATACTGTTTATTTATTTATTGTCATTTGCTTATCTGGAAAGTCCAACTAGGCCGAAACCCATTTTTAGTGGAGGCCAGATGAGAAAAGCTCCACAGAGTACAAACTATAGCAATATATCAATCTTCTTCTGGCTTTCCCCAGTTAGGGGTTGCCATAGCAGATCACTATCTGCTCATGATTGGCAGTGGAGTTGCCAGCCCAGCACCCAACCTTCTACAGAAGGCACACACACACATGTCTAGGGCCAATTTAATGTGTCCAATCCAACTACAGAATGTCTTTGGGATGAAACCAGAGCAAACCCACACGACCACAGGGAGGACATGCAGACTCCGCACAGAAGGCACCCTAGCCAAGGATTGAACCGCAGAACCTCTTGCTGTGAGGTGGCAATACTAACTGCTGCACCACCATGGCTGCCTGTAGCAATATATCAATATGACTGACAGAAAATATACAATGATAAGAAAAGAATATAAACATTAAACAAATCTATAGAAACTATACAAGATAAATGTGTTTGGGATAATTAAGTGTGAAAGAAAAAGAAAATATATATTATGTAGAAGGTAAAGTAAATGGCTATGAAAATAAAATGAAAAATAATACCATTAATGTTTCTCTCTATGAAAATAATAATAATGGTGTTTCTCTCTCTGCTGCTTGACTAGCTGTTGAAATGGTTTAGAAAAGTAGCATTTTACTTGTCACTGATCATTTTTAGTCTTTTTTAAGGCTGAAAACTGGGAAGCTGAACCGAGGCATGGAAAGAATTGTATGCATTTTTCTCAAAGTTAAGCAAAGCTTCTTAAGCTTTATCAGACTGGCGTGATTTTAAAAACAATCACATAAATTAGTATATGCTTAAGAGAGCAAGGAAAGTGAATCCTGTAGACCATGTGCATTGGATCCCTGAAATAGCAAGCTGGGGGCTGGGGAAGGGTGCTGGGGATTTGGGCAGGGGTCACATAGACTGAAAACAGCCTGGATCCCAATGTGCATTTAATGAACTGTTGAGTAAGGTAAACATAGTAAGCTTGAATATTAATGGACTTCAGTTACCTATCAAAGACTTGTATTCATGAAACACATATGATGGCAGACATTCTAGAAAACAATAAAAAAGTATAACAGCCAAATATTTCCTGTCGGGAACTGCGATAGTTCTAATAGAATGGCAATTATTGTTGAAAGCTCATTTAAAACCACATAAATAAAGTGTTCCTTGCAATGAGAAGGGAAGGTACATTGGCACTAAATGTTTACTGACACACTCCTCCCCACACTTTATAGTTACATAACTTTATACCTCATGCAATGGCAGAGGCCATTTCATGTATATCTTAAACTAAAATGTGGACAGATATGAAAAGACGGGATTGCTGTGGCAGTAAATTGAAACATGACTTTAAACCCAAGTATGGGCATAGTGCATTTGCATACCTCTCAACTGTACAGATTTTTGAAGAATGTCCAGATTTTTGCCTTGTATTTTTGGCCCATTTCTCACAGTTGTGGTTTTATGGCAAATTATTGGCAAGATATTAAAGACTGATGACAGAAAATAATGACGTACATTTGAGTTTCAGACTTCATGTCTTTCAGAAATTTCATGCTAAAGCAAAACCTGTTATTCTATCAACTTTCTAAGTTTGTAAGAGCAATATTTAAAAATCCTCCCTATTTTGCAGCCTTTGCCTCCCATTATTTATGGCTTTATCCACATTTTTTGCTCTAAGAGGTTGAGAGGTATGGTTTTACGTCTAAGCAAGACCATGCTAGGTTTGAGATTCTCAATTTAATAACCGAAACTTATGACTTGTGTGATGATTACTGACTTATATCTCCATATAATAATAGATTTACCCACTTTTTTACACAAAATATATCCAAGGATAGACAGATTTATTTTAACTTTTTACAACTGGAGTGAGTTGTGGCTATCTGGGTGAGTCAGATAACAACTCTGGTTAGAATGTTGAGATATAACTTTCAGGGAAGCCTGATGTAACAAAATAATGATGAATTACTGAGTGGTGTTAAAGTTAGCAGGATGGTTGGGGGCACTTTCTAATTTTTCTTTAAAACATGTCTGGAAAAAAGATACCCCTCAATGTGTGACAGGATGCACTAAAAGCTGCAGTGAGGGAGTCACTAATTAACTCATGTCATATAAAAACAAAATGCAGAAAAACAAATCACAGATATTCAGAATGAAATTAAATGCCTACAGAACTGCAACAGAACTGCAGGCTCTAATTGACTAGAAGAAACTGGAAACACTTAAACAGCTAAATGCAAATCAAGTACAGCTTCCTTCAAAGAGCCTTTAGTATAACAAAGAATATATGCACAACCTGTAAGGAGAGGACAGACCCCATTCAAAACACTAGCAAACTAATAATGGACCAACCCAAAAATTGCATTCTCCTAATGACTGTGGATAAACGCTTTTGTACAGATTCATAGCCAGTTTTATTAACGTTCTTGGAAGACTACAGTGGCATGTATATCAAATCAAATAAAGAGTCCAAGTAAGATTATATTAAAAAATTATAAAGAACATGTAAGGAAATCAGAGTACAACCCTAAATGACTTAAATAAGTTGACAGACCATCTTATACCTGAGGACAGGAGAAGTTATATGTGTTTTGCCTGGTATATAGTACATGGTTAATGTAACTACAAAATGTACAAGTGTTTTCTAGCATGAAGAAAATCATTTATGCCACTGCTGTTATCATATTTATACAACAGTAATTGTTTTAGGCAATGTTCAGCTGTGACTGTGAAGGGGTAATGGTCGACACCCCTGCCACATTACCAAAGGCAATTGCCCATTATACACTGCATTTTTACTACCACTAATATGCCCACAGGGCATCCTACTAATAAATGCCATACTTCCTAGTCTCTCTAGGTGCCTCATGTGCCAGAGACATTATCCCACCCCCTGCACTTGGTTATTGAAGCTGCAGGCATGTCTCTACCTGCTTCTCTGTGCGCAGAAAGAATTTTCAACAACTATATATATCTCTGTAGCTGAATTTCACTTCAGCCATGTGCCACCCACCCAAATGCACTCACAGAGAAATGTCTCACAACCTAGCAGCCTGAAGTAATACATGCCTGCTTCGGTAGTTATGACCTGACATTTTACATCCATAAATGTAGCATTATGTAGCCTGGCAGAAAGGACATAAAGTGTGATTATAAAGTAAGTGTCTAAATCATGAAAACAATGCTATCATTAAAGACCTATAGGTAATAATTCTCAAGTTATCTTCCAAAGTTAGAGTGTGCTATAGCTCAACTAATTCTAATGCACGTCTTGGCACACCAGGCAGAATATTATACAATTTGTACAGTTTTGTATCTCAGTACCTTTATGACTGTAGCAATTTTATAGCCTGTGAGTAATCCCCCTGAAATGATAAGAAAATCAGAATGATTTGGAAAACCTGGTCTATTGAGAAAGTCTACAAAAACTGTTTTTATGGTGTGTTTCTTACAGGTGATTAATGCCTGGTTTATAAAGTTTATGAAAGCAGAAACTATGAAATCATTATCTTTAGCTTGCATTACAATCAGAGAAGAGTATGAAGTAATAATATATAAACCTTATATGAAAACTAACTTGAGTTACTTGGAAGGAATATCCCAAGGGCATCCGTGGATGTGGAAGTTATTATAAAAAATTAAAATATCTGAACTTGTACAGTGTTTCATAAAGATATTTCGGAGGAACCCCTAAGAATACTTGAGGTTATCAAAGAGTAGTAAAGTATCTCTGGACAACCTGTGTAGGAAATCGGGGTCTAAATGAAGAGATGATAAATCAGAAAGCAAATTAGAGTAGTATTGCTAGAACTTGAATTCATCCTCAAGTCTTGGTGAGTACCTTCATGAGCTGGACACTGTTTTTCACAAAATCTCACCAAGACGACTGATGTATAGACTGTGTTTTATGCAGCATATATCATGGACAGAAGTAGGTTAAAAATAGCAAAGATAGGTGGGTGCACAATACCCAGGATAAAAAGTGCCCATTCCTGGTAGATACACTGGTGCCAGGAAATGAATATATGATAGTGTAGAATCCTCAAGACACAGAAACATTCGTACAATGGGACTAGGCCAGGCCCAGTAGTAGAATGGTCTCCTTATTGCAGAAGGAAGTAGTAGTCCACAAAAATCACAAAAACTGATACGCCAAAAAAGGGCCATAAAGACAATAGAGTAGGCCAAAAAAGAGCCATAAAGACAATAGAGTAGACTATTGATGACAAGAAAAAAATTATATATTGTTACTATTATGCAAGAAATCCAGTATTTCCAGACAGAAGTACAAGAACAATCAAGAGAAAAATTAGAGGAAAGAAAAATACTTGCACAATAAAAACTGTCAGAAGCTTCACATAAAAATTTGTGTTCATTAGTACAACAGATTTATGAGAAACGTTGTATACACCAAGAAACCATGGGCCATTTGGAAAAACAAGCGACTGAGGAAGTGCAAAAATAACAAAATGCAGAGATTTTTTAAAGGTATAAAAAATGAAATATGGGAAAAGCGAGAAAGAGAGATCGGATGCATTGCAATGTTTATGCAAAGGAGAAAGCCAAATTAATCAATACAAAAAAGCAGCCCCAAAGATATTCTAAGCGAAATACAGGCAAAGGTATCCAGATATGGAAAATTTCACAAGTAACTGTCCTCTTGGTGGAGGTGACTTCACCTATTTTGACCTCCTGGGTCCTATTAGTGAACAAGTTGGCTATCCATCAGGTGATTAAAGGGTTTATACTTAAATTATTGAGCTTGTCTTTAATGCCTAAGCAATGAGCATCATTAATTTGTTGGGTGTTCTGTGAAGCTGCACAAGGGTCTGCTGAAGCTCTTGGCTAGAGCTATTTCATCTGTAAGAGGGAACTGGTGTTATAAATTGGGATCTGGCCTGCAGTACTAGTTTTGTCATACAGGTGGGGCTACACTACTGTAAAGCTGTTCAGAGAGACAGTGCCATCTGTAGGGTGTACAGGTAAATAAATGCAGGCATGTTGGCAGCATGACCATCACATATGCTTTATTTACATGTCCAATAGGAGATATGTTGTTTTGATGGCCACAATACCACCAGGGAATTTAGCTCAAAACTGTCATATACCTTGTATTGATTCTTAACCAAAGTTATTATGATGTGCAGTTTGTTATGATTCTTTAAGTTGCAGATGTTTTTGTTTTATTTTTGAAGATTGTAAAATTATTGTTCTTAAAATGTTTTGTAAGAATTTGGAGCTTTTTTCCCCTGGGCCTCCCTGAAAATGATCTTTTACCCAGTCAGACTTTCCCGGCAATCAAATAGGTTCATAGGATCATAGGTGTGTACTAGGCTAATGGCCCTGGAGTCTTTACAAGCCTAGCCCATAAAAGTGCCCTGGCATAATGCCAAAATGTCAACAGGGTAATAATCTTATGGGCTAGGCTTGTAAAGGCTCCAGGGCTATTAGCCTAGTACACACATATGAATCTATGAAATAAATAAATAAATACAACTTCTTTGCTTAAAAATCAGAGACAAAGACAAAATTAATGGGGAGAGCATGGTTCAAGATCAGGGGCAATTTTATTATTACAATTCACTTAAACATTAATACAACAGGCTTTGCATCAACATATTATCTGAACTATAACTTTGAAACTGTAATGTCTTGCATTATTGAATGACTGTAATTTTAGTGACTTACCAGAAAATCAAACATTTCATCATGCAACATATGACACATGATCTGGGACATTCTGGTAAATAAGAGACAGTTGAGAGGTATGCCAAGATACCAAGGAATTGCATACTTGTTTTTAAACAAAATGAAACAAGCTGTCTTCCAAGGTAGTTGGGGGAAAGCTTACAATCTCCATTAATGTGCATATGGGAGGTCAGAAGCAACCCCTTCCTGATTCCAACTAGATGTGTTGCAGCTCCATCTAAATGTAGAATTAGGTACTACAAACAGTCTAACTTTCTACTAAGTGCTACCTATAATATCATTTAAAAATACAGGTAGAGCATCATATGACTGTAAAATGTGATTGAATACCCATGGTCACAAAATAATACTCATCAATGCTACAAATAGTGGAGAGAAATTTTTTTGCATCACATAATATATAACTATTATCTAAAATAGGATGTAAATGTTTTTCCACGAAAATCAAAAAAAGGCTCATTAAGCCAACCTGCTCCTGAGACAATAGGTCTCAGGGGAGGGGTATTAGGATCTTTATGGATCTTTGATATGCCTTATATACAGGGTTCAACAGGATGATCAACAACTAAATAACTGTATAAATCATACGTGATTGTTCTAGTATCTAGTAACTCACATAACTGGTCAGTTTTAATCTTCATGCTTTGTATATCCAAAATAGTCATCTGTTGATATACTAACACATCCATTAACATTATATTCATGACACCATTGTAATAGGTGGTGTCCATTACCACAGCAGGACCTCTCTTATCAGCTGGTTTAATGATTATATTAGTATCTTTTTGCAGCTTCTTTAAAGCTTGTCTTTTCTGAGTAGTAATATTATAACATTTTTTTGCTTTTTTAGTATTATAAAACATATCATAGAGATCATTAATATACAATTTACTAAATGCATCTAGCAAATGGTGCATAACTGGAATGACATTACTAGTTTTTTTTATAAACATTGACAGTACCTTGTGTATTATCAGAGTGCACTTTCTTCAACATTACCCTCCGAAAGAAAATTTTAAGATCAATAGTTGTCTCTGCTAAATCGTCTGATTGGGAGGGAATAAAAGAAAGTCCCTTCTCAAGTGTGAAACTGTCAATAGGAGATAACTGTCTACTAGAAATGTTCCATATGATTGATGATCCATCATTTTCCACATCCATTTGATGGTTTGGTATGTACCTCCATCTGGTGTATGCTTCCACTTTGGTCACCCTGTGCTTCTGGATTGATTCTGACTCCTGTTGTTTCTTCAATAAATTGGAAGCGGTAGCTTCATAAAAGACTGATCTTTCGATATGTTGTAAAAGGGTCCTTGGGTTGAACTACTGGTTGAATGGGTCTGACATCACTCACTCCATTGTTGACAGTGGGATGGGAAATGTCTATGTAGCTAAGTCTATCACACAGACATTGCTGTCATGCAAATTTTTAAAGATGTTTTTTGATGTGCTACTTAGTTCTTATATACTGGTATATTTTCACAATGTTTTACATAGATTTTTCTTTTATAAAGCAAGATTTACATTAGTATGTACAAGTAAGAGATTTTCTTACAAGCTGCTCATTTTATTAAATGTGTGCTCATGCCTTTAAGAGGGTGTTTTGATACGTAAAGCTTACAATGTTACCTATAGAGTCACGTGTTTTGGAAGAATCAATTTGATCAGAGATTTGTTTTTTTAATTAGTTTTGAATTATTTTAAAAGGGAATGCTCGCAAAATATATGATTTGGTCTGATTAAGCGAGCTTTGCACTCGTGAAAGTGCCTACCTTATTCCAATAAACGTTTGTTGTTTATTTACCCTGGCCATGTGTCGGACAGCTTACCATTAATTTCTTTTGGTGTTATATAAAAGTGAACTTTCTGATGCATTGTTTACTTTACCATTGAAAATATATTGTAATGTAGGAGTTTATATGTTTGTTAAATAAATGCATTTTTTGATCTGTTGATCAAACATTTGTACATATTAAGTAGTGGCTATTACTTGGCAATCATTTTAGATATAGATATAGATATAGAAATAGATGCAGGTATTGGTATTGATATAGATATAGATGTAGATATATAGATATGTTTTGTGTGTGTGTGTGTGTGTGTGTGTGTGTGTGTGTGTGTGTGTGTGTGTGTGTGTGTGCGTGTGTGTGTATGCAAATTAATTTGCAGTAATGACTGGAAATTGCACTTAAAATAATGGGTTTAATTTCTGAATTTCATCCCATGAAAATTGGATTTCATTTTTGGAGAATCATCATTTATATCAGTGTTCCTGGTTATTGCCCTTTTAATAGGAAATCAGGAATAACAACACTTTGTTTCCTTTGAAAGTCTGTCTCCATAGCAGATAATAAAGCAGCATCCACAGCAAACTAAAAAAATACACCCCGGGATTCAATAAACCTCTGTGCAAGAATAAGACTATTCTTGCACGGAGTGGATCATGTCTGTGCAGCACAGCAGCATGTCTTGCATATTCATGAAGGCATGCTGCTGTAAACCTACATGGACACAATCCATGAATGAGTGCAGGGGGCATGTTACAGCAGTGTCTGCACATGTAACATGCCCCCACTCAGAAAGTGCCATTACGGTATTTTGAAATGTAAACAACAGTGTTCATGGACATATCGCACAACTGTACAGATATTTGCAGATTGTACAGAGTTTTGCCTTACATATCTGGCCAATGAAGGCTAAAATAATATATAATGACAGACATTTGAGTTACAGACTTCAGACACTTCAGAAAATTCATGGTAATGCAAAACCTGTTATTCTATCACATTTATAGGTGTAAGAGAAAATTTTAAAGTTGTCCCTATTTTTGTTCCTTTGTCCCCCCATTACATATGGCTTTGTACAGATTTCTTGTTCAAAAAGGTTGGAGGTATGTGCATACCCCTAAAGTGAGAAAACATTAAAATCATGTTAGTTATTTTTTTATCATCCCAAGTAAAGTTTAAGTGTAGCTGAGTGGGTGTGCGCATTGCACAGTGGTTTTTAGCATAGCTTAAATATCCCAAGGAGCTAAATAGAAATATACAGATAAAATTATCAAAGTGAGATATTGTAGTGCTTAGAGCTTCCACTCTGAATGCAGGCATGCACAGTTCAAGTCCCAATGAAAACTGCTCATTTTTACATGCAAAAGCAGTATTAAAAGTCTGACATTTTATTAAATGAGGTAGTAAATAATATTTATCAACCAGGGTAGTGTAGCAGGTCCAAAATTGAGGTGTCAGTCCAGAAAAGATGTGAAACTCCCATATAAATACAAGTGCCCCATACAGTATAGTCATACAATAATAAACATAAATGAAAGCACATGGGGGGTGTCATGGAAGGTAAACATAAAATTATAATAAGTTAGTAATGATGAATGAATCCCATACACCTGATAGTGTATATAATGAAATTTGAGCAATGCTATCTAGTGCTCAGCTGTGCTTAGCTGGTGTAAGCATTGCTTAAATATAAATGCTAAGCAATGAGTAGCCCAGCTAAGTGGATTTCTACATTGGTAAGCAGTGCTCAGCATCTATCCCTTTAAGCACTGCCAACCCAAGCTAAGTGGGTTTGCCAGTCACTTAGCTTAGCTAAGCATATCCAAAAACAGTTCAATGACAGCAAAGGGTGGAAATCAGCCCATAACCAGTTGTAGCTCATCACTGCAGGCACTATGGCTGGAGTTAGTGAGGGATCATGTTTTCAGGTGCAGCACTGGGGAATTCAGAAGTCCAGGGTTATGGTTGGACTCCTAGTGAAAGACCATGAGGGGACATTGCTGCAGGGCCAGTACCAGGGCTCCCAATAAAAAGCAGAGGTCTGGGACCATCTTGCACATGATCTCACCAGTGCCACTGGCAGCATCCCTTGGACTGATGAGCAGGTCCGGCACCATTTTGCTGACCTCAAGCATAGAAAGAGGGAGCTCATGGTCCAGTGAGTCCAAGATGCATGGGCAGGGGATGTCCCAGACGTGTGTAAGTATCACTATCAATTAGTGTTTTCCAAAGTCCCGCCTGTGTATGTGATGGATAGGTGTGCATAAATGTTTCCCTATCTCCTGTACAGCTGCAGATGAGAGGGCTGTGAATGTGGATGCCCATGCCAGCAGGTTGCTAAGGCTGCATCGTGGGTCCAAGATGCATGGGCATGGAATGTCCCAGACATGTGTAAGTATCAGTATCAATTTGTGTTTACCAAAGTCCAGCCTGTGTATGTGATGGATAGGTATACATAAATGTTTCCCTATCTCCTGTACAGCTGCAGATAAGAGGGCTGCGAATGTGGATGCACATGCCAGCAGTTTGCTAAGGCTGCATCGGGAGGCTAGTCTGTACAAATCTAGCTTGCGGTATTCAGGGAAAATAAATAGAAAGGAGTATAATGTCAACTGCCAGTAGTAAAATATGTATTTTCTGTAATGAATAAACAAGACGTTAGCAGAATAATACTGACATACAGGGTATATATCAATAAAAATGTCAGTACCCTTCAATAAAACTAAAAACGCCAGACTGTTGTGTTTACTTTGCTATGTGGTGGTATGAATAACAGGTTCTACACAGCAACTATGGCTCTTACAGCATTAATCAATTGAGGCTCATCTGACAAAGATTCTGGAGTTGTACAACAGGAGATTAACTATATGAAATGTTCAATGCGCCAAGATCTGATCCCTGAATAGTAATGTTGTGTTAACCATTGTTTCTAGATTGTAATATGTCAAAGTAGAAATGCACAGTACATGAACTATCTGCCATGCATGAATGTCAGAATTAGAAGGTCAGATTGTCCAAACAAGAGAGTATTAGGCAGAAAACAGTCAAGCAAAACAAACAGTTCCTCAATAGCTCATTGTGATGAAACACAACCTTTTCGCACAAACAGATATGGTTTGAATCTCGAGAGCAATAGTAAGCTGTATGCATAATTTCATCAAAGAATATGTGAATATGTGCAGAAACAGTCAGGTGGTGTTAACAGATATTTCGTCCACAGGACTGCCAGGTAAGGAAATGTTTATACTAGCTGTAAGAAGCCTGTACTTATACACCATGTACAGCACCCACTGTCCAACCTCAAGGCTGCAAATGACAGCAAGAGAAGTACATACACCAAGTAGTCTCCTCCGATAAATGTCCCTCAAGTGTCACTCTGTCACGACTACTGGTCACTGCTGCCAACACCCAGGGTGACAGACAGAAATCAAGGTGGATTAAGGCAGTAGCACACACACTCACAGCATGAATGCAGGGCACCCCTGTCAGTGTCACATATGTAACCTTGAGTATGTGAATATTTGTAGAAACACTCAAGTACTGTTAACAGAAATTTCCTCCACAGGTCTGCCAGGTAAGGAAATGTTTATATTATCCTTAGAAATGCATTAGTAATACAATGTGTACAAACATACCACTGTCTAACCCCAGGCCATAGGTAGCTGTAAAGTGAGGTCATACCTGGACAGTAATGAGTAGAGCAATGATCAGTACAGTTGTGAACAACTGAAGTGTATATAGTTGTTAATTGACATGTCTCTCTCTACCCCACCCTATCTGCACCAATAATTTATACATATAAATCAACGGGTATGTTTTTCTCCAAACCTACTGTTAGGACATGTGTCCTATTGTTCTACAAATATTTAATTGTTTGATTATTAATGTTTTCTGTTCAAATACTATGATTGGTGGCCTGTTGCTATCAATGTAACTTGCATGCCGTTATAATGGCCACTGTGATTCCATATATGCATGTGTTCTGTTTGCTTTGCAACTGTTTCAAATCTGGTTTATGGGGTCGATTGGAACACCCATACATGCTGTTATAACTAATCTTGGAACGTGTTGTTCTTGACTAACCGACATATGTTGTAAAACCTCAATACCATATCACATCTGGGAAGGATGATCCCAGCGGATCTACCTGTACCATCTCAACTGGCCATGGCACAGGGCTCCAGCATGTCTGGGAGCCAACCTGGAACCTTCTCATCTGCTGGTCCTTCACCACCTTCGGGTGAAACTGCCTCAGGGGATGGGGCCCGTCCCTCCCAGGGAAAGGGCGCAGACAGGAAACCGTCACCTGTAGTCAGATATTAGGGTTTGCTGCATAGCGAGTTCTGAAAAGAGTTTTTGAGATCAGCTATGCTAGCTTGTGGGCCACATGGTGCATCTTTAGTGTCAGCCAGGCCCCTCCTGTTCAGCCCACAGCACAGCCATCTTTGGGGCCATGAAGGTGCAGTGGTGACTGCCCATGGGTGGGGACCTCAGTCCCACTGTATCCATTTTGGGGCTCATGGGTGTCCAGTTCCCAACCACCCTCCCCGTCCAAGGTGTTTATCCCCACATGTGTCATATACTGTCCCTGTCTGCTGCATTGTCCGTCTTTCTACCCAACTTACCTCCCAAAATATACCTGCTATCCTCTCCCAACATCCCACTCTTGCCTTAAAACAAAACAGGCATCTGTTTCCCCCAAAAAATTATGTCCCATACATAGGTGTCTATTTTGCACATATGTCCACTGGACACATTTAATCTGGCCTAATTGGCTTGACAAGACATTACTGTTGTTCTGACCCTTCTCTCAGGAGTTTGAGTGTCCAAGTTCACCTCCAAATTCTGTAGACCTTCACAGATATTGCTGTTGTAGAAATGGACAGCTACTGACCTTTCCTACACCCGTACTGCACATGCCTAGCTGTCTTTCATATTGTTTTTCCCTCTGCATGCCCCTTTTTTCACCGCTTTCCTATCACCCCTTTTTCTTTTCTTTTAAAAAAATTAGTATGGGGGTAAGCAGGAGTAAGTGGCAGTAAGCAGCAGTAAGTGAGTTTGTGCGATGCTAAGCCATGCCTACACAGGTTAAGCACCTGTACGGCTAACCGTGTATTGGCATCGCTTAGCGTTGCTCAAACCCGCACAAACCCACTTACAACTGCTTGAAAGAGCCTTAATCACTCTGTATCCATCAGCCGCTATTCTGCCCAGCAATAAAATAATCACCCATGCTAAGTCTCAAAACCAGGACCCTTTACACCATAGTCAGAGCAGTGTACCACTACACCGTCTGAGCTGTAGTAGTAAGTGCTGCTTTTTCAAATATATTATTCACTACAGGTATAGAATAGTAGGGAACAAACACTGTGGAATCAGTCATGTTTAGTTTATATAAATATACACATATAGATGTGCATGGTGATAGATAAATATGAAAAAGTATATACATCAGATATATCAAGATATACATATAAAACAAATACATATAGAATATATATATATTTTTTATATATAACTCTATATATATATATATATATATATATATATATATATATATATATATATATATATATATATAGATGGATATAGATATAGATATATGTTTATAACATTTAGTGGAGTCATACCTCAGCACCACACCACTCCATGTTTTAGTGTGAGAATTCTAGACAAAGGCTGTCAAAATGGGGGGACAATGGGCCAAGACTAGGGACATAATGTAAGTACTGCAGTTATAAATGTAGAATGTTGCTACCGTAACAGGGGTTGTGTCAGCATACATGTTCTGAAGGATGTGAGTTCTGAAACTAAATGTGTGTCATCATTTACTGACAGAAATCATCACATCATCACAGTGATTTACTGGAGAAATTAAAATGATTCTGTGGAACAGACCAAAAATATGAGCAATAAACCTGGACAGTCTGAAACAATCTGGCCAGTCAAGAGGTATGCTCAGAACCGCCTAGTGCAAGAAATCTGGACCAAGTCTGATAAAGGGGGGAGTAAAGCCATGAAACTGGGGACATATCTCAAATATTGGAGTAGATAAGGTGACAGAGTTGATGCAGTAACACCCTTCTGTCTGTTTTAACATATATTGACTGGAATAGCCCAATTCCAAAACTCAATTACTTCCCACTAGTTAATGACATAAATCTTCACATAATCCCACTGATGTGTCAGAAATGCACAACACTTATGGGAGCCAGGCAACAGTATATCTGACAAATATCTGGACATAACATCACAGTAGGGAAGCTACACTGAGCTGCTAGGCATGTCACCAAGCACTGTCTAAAGTACAGGCAGACTGACACAACACTAACCCAATTTTGCTATGGGGGAATACACATGTAATTGCAAATATATCAGGCACTACAGGGGATGTAACAGAACTGACAGACACCTGTGTGAAACTGCATACCTATAACCAATCTCACCACATTCACAGTAACATACTGGTAAGCCAAATGAACAGTAGAGTATATGGACTGTGTGAACAAAATAATCATCATGCTTGCCACTCACAGATTACCCCTACATATACTGGCCCAATTCACAGTGTAGTCTGATGCCTGACTGTGATATGGGACATGTGTCAGTCTGCCCACTACAAACATATACAGCTGATAGAGTACCAGAACTGGAGCAGCATGCACAGTCAGACAGAAAAGGACTCATAACACTTACATCTACCCCCTCCCTACACAGGCCAAATAACACATTCACAATACACTGCTACACACTCCTGACAGTCTGTCAACAATTGCCAGAAATAAACAGACCTCTCAACCATACAGAGTGAAGGATTATACCAACCGAACTGAAAAAGACAAAAAAAAAAAAAAAAAAAAAACAGGCATGTAAAACAAGCATGTAATGGAATGGAGTAGCGGGTATGTAAACTTGGAAAATAGGGAAGTTCAACAAATATGTCTCAACTACACATGCTGTACTGATATATTGCTGATCAGAACCCTATGGCCATAGCATCTGTGTCTGTCTGCAGTGACATAAACCACAGCTCAGGGCCCTGAGTCACCCTAGGAAAGGATGGCTCACATATTATCACTACTGGAGTGTGCGTTGAACAATACTGACTGTCACACTGCTAAGTCAGCTACTGGGATGTTGCAGATATCCATTTGTTAATTGTGAATATAACTATGATATACATGTTTGTCTCAGAAATGTGATGGACCTATACAGGGTATTTGCATACTGAAATACTGCCGCAGCTGTGTGTGTTGAACTGCATGTGATAGACTGAGCTCATACCATTCAACTGTCTTGTGTTATGCACACTGACCATATGTGTGCCTCATATTTGTAGTTATTTCATCAAGAGTTGTGTTATGTCTGGCAAATAATTGGTAACCTGTGGACACTGACATTACAACATCACCTTCTCTTTATTTTGGCTGTTCACATTAGTGGTCACAACAGCAGATCATCTGTCTCCATGTCTTCTTGTTCTCTGCATCTTGCTCTGTCACACCTGCCACCTGTATGTCCACTATCACCACATATATACACCTTATCTCAGGCCTTCCTCTTTTCCTCTTACCTGGCAGTATCATCCTTTCCCAAATATACTCAGCATACCTCCTCGTCACATGTCCAAACCAACATAATCCTGCCACTCTCTGGCTTTGTCCCCAAGCTGTCCAACCTGTGCTGACCCCCTAACATACATATTTATAATCCTGCCCACCCTTGTCACACCCAGTGCAAATCTTAACATTATTATCTCTGCTACATCCAGCTCTGACTCGTGCCTTTTTTTAATTGCCAGTGTCTCCAACCCATATAACATAGCTGCTCTCATTACCCTCTTGTAGACTTTTCCTATAAATGGTACTCGTTTGTCACAAATCACTCCTGACACACTTCTCCACCACCCACATCCTGCCTGTACTCTCTTTTTCACCTCTCTTCTACATTCGCCATTACTCTGAACTGTTGTTCCCAAGTATTTACACCTATCCACCTTTGAAAACTGTATTCCCTGCATCCTCACCATTCCTCTGTCCTCCCTCCCATTCACACACATATATTCTATCTTAGTCCTGCTGACCATCATTCCTCCCCTCTCTGGACCATACCTCCACCTCTCCAGGGTTTCCTCAATCTGTTCCCCACTCCACTACAGACCACAATGTCATCTGCAAATAGCACAGTCTATGGGGACTCCTATCTGATCATGTCTGTCAACCTGTCCATCGACACTGCAGATAAGAAAGGGTTCATAGCTGATCCCTGATGTACTCCCACCTCCACCTTAAACACACCTGTCATTCCCAATGCAGAACACACCACTGTCACACTAGCCATGCACATATACTGTAGCATTCATACAGATTCCTCTGCCACTCCTGACCTCCTCATACAATACCACAATTCCTCTCTAGGCATCCTGTCATATGCCATCTCTAAGTCCTAAAAGACACAACGCAGCTACTTCTGACCTTCTCTGTATGTATCCATAAACACTCTCAAAGCAAACATCACATCTGTACTGCTCTTTTCTGTCATGAAAGCATACTGCTGATCAGTAATCCTCACCTCCCTTCTTAATCTAGCTTCCACAACCCTTTATCATTACCTCATGCTTTGACTGATCAATGTTATCCCGCTGTAGTTACTACAGCTCTAAACACCACCCTTATTCTCATAATCAGTACCCACACACATTTTCTCCACTCCTCACACATCCTCTCACTTTCCAAGATTACAGTAAACAGTCCAGTTAAAAAGACCACTGCCATTTGTCCTAAACACATCCATGCTTCCACAGGTATGGCATCTGGACCAACAGCCTTTCCATTCTTCATCCTCTTCATAGCTATCCTTACCTCCTCCTTGATAATCTGTTGCACTTCCTGATTCACCATCCCCACATGATCCATCCTTCTCTCTCTCTCTCTCTCTCATTCTCTCCATTCAACCGCCCATCAAAGTACTGTTTCCATCTGCGCAACACACTCTCCTCACTTGTGAGTACACTTCCACCATTATCCTTTATCAGGCTTATTTGATGCACATCCTTCCTAGGTATGTGGAGCATCCTTGGTGTCCAACCTTACATACAACCCTTCAGATGCCCCATCCTCAGCCTTTGCCACCACTCTATTTTCCATGCATCCCATCTCCTTATACTCCTGTCTACTTTCTTCAATTCTCTGAAAATCCCACTTCGCCTTCGCCAACCTCTTTCTCTCTATACTCCCTTGTATTTCCTCATTCCACCACCAGGTCTCCTTGTCCTCTTTTCTCTGTGCAGATGTCACATCATGCCCCATTCTACACATCTCCCTTACTAGCTTGGATGTAGTTACCCAGATATTTGCTAACTCTTCCTTGGCACCCACTGCCCGTCTTAACTCTTCCCTGAACTCAACCTCACAATTACCCTTTCTCAGTATCCACCATTTGATCTGTGGTGCTGCCCTCATACTCCTCCCCCTCATCTTGATCACCATCATCCCACAGACTAACATTCCATGCTGCCTAACTACACTTTCCCCTGTCACCACTTTACAGTTTCCAATCCCCTTCAAACAGGCCTATCTGCATAGGAGATAATCCACCTGTGTGCATCTTCCTCCACTCTTATATGCCACCCTATGCCCCTCGGTCTTCTAAAACTATGTATTCACCACAGCCATGTCCAACTTCTTTTGCAAACTCCACCACCATCTCACCTTCTGCATTCCTTTGCTTAACACCATACCTACCCATAATTTCTGCATCCCCTCTGTCCCCTTCAACAACATGCCCATAGAAATCTGCTCCAAACACCACTTTCTCATCCTAGGGTACACTCATCACCACTTCATCCAACCACTCTAAAATACATCTGTCTCATCCATCACACACACAATTAGCGGAGCATGTGCACTAACAACTGTCATCATTACATCATCAATTCCCAGCCTCCTAAACATCACTCTACCCGACACTCTTATCACCTCCACAAACACTCTTGGCATAATGTTCCTTCAGGTTAACCCCTACACCAGTTCCCCTCTGATACACAACATAATTTATACCCGACTCCGATACACACAGTCATACCCCCCTTCTATCTGGTTTCTGGCACACACAATATATCCACCTTTCCTCTGTCCATCATATCAGCTAGCTCTGTCCCCATACCAGTCATACTCTCAACATTAACAGTTCCTACCCTTGCTACCACACTCCTAGCCTTTCTCCTCTCTGTCTGCCATATGAGTATCAGACATCCTCCAGGGTATGTCTGTGAATGCAAAGGCTACTGTACTATCAAATGATGTACGTGTGTTACAGCAATATGAAGAAAGTGTCACTAATTTTGGCTAATATCCCTCCATGTATGTGCGGTGTCCTCCAGATGTCCTGCCCTAACAAGTTGACATGAATGACTGAGCAGCAAGAGTGTAATTACAGTGTGCCATAGTGACATAAAACAGAAATGTATAGCAGGTATTCCCTGTGCATATGTATGTATGGGTAGGTGTACCTGGCTGCCTCATAACAACTGACATGAGATGCAAACTGTCAGACAAATATGCTGTACATGTTGTTCACTTGTGTAATCTTAGATTCTGTGCATCCAACAGAGTTACACTTCTACAGCTACTGGGTATGTCACTGCCCTGACACAGACATGGGTACTAGAATAAGCATGAGTATCACATTGAAATTGGAGAGGTGTCCAACTGTGTCCAACTGTGTCCAACTGTGTTCTGACCTTTTGTCCATGCTTACTACAAACAGATATATGACCACCTACATAGCTGTATGGATTTAGCAATACATTACTTGTAAAACCTGTCTCCACCAAAGTAGAGTAATCCCCTTTGCTGGACAGCAACAATGCACAAAGCACATAATGGGATGCTATATTGGCTGTACAGGGCAAAGTAGGATCAGGCACCAACTGGGCAGCACATCAACCTTTGTCTGAGCGAGCATATTAGGTCACAGGTGGATTACTATAAGGCTATGAGTACAAATTGGACACATCCACTAAGGCCGATCACAAGGCCATCTTCACATATGTCTGTAGTCTCAGAAGCAAAAACCCGACCAACCCTGTAATGGTGGTCAATCACACCACATACACACACACCATAGCTACAGCCAACCTGCTGCAGACAGATTTAGGGCAAACCTCACCCCCCTGGTTTGCCATCAGTATAGGTGGATATGCACAGCACATGCACCACTCCCCTCATCACCATGGATCAGGTGCAAACTGCCTAATTAAAGTTAACAAAAGCAAGTCCCCTTGGGGCCTGATAACATTCCTGTCTACATCCTACATGAACCCAGGCATATGCTTCCAGCTCCATTGCACACTGTATGCAAGCAAAGCCTGAGCACCACTGACATCCCATCTGCAAGGAACACAGCCCCTATCATCCCTCTACACAGACATCAATGATGAATGATGGTTTATGCAATGCACTGGCCCTCATTAGGGGGAACATGACACATCAGGACAAGGAGTACAATACATGTCCATACAGTGCTGCTAGGTACAGGGGTATGATCATTCCTCCCAACCATCCCAAATTACTCAGTTTTTACTGAGTTTTGGGGTCCAAATAATGGGGTGCTACAGTCCCCGAGTGGCACCCCTTAACTTCTGAATTTCCCGGTGTCTTATTTAAATTTTTTATTTCCAGGTATTTTGAGCTGACATCATCATGTGCGCAATGATGTCAGTTATGTGAAACAGCCTGTCGGAGTTTAGCTTGCTCATTGCGGTGATTGCGTACATTTCCAGTAAACTGAAAACATTATGATGCCTGGAAGGGAATGGAGGTTGCGAGCTACAGGTCCATTATTGCAGAGTCTGCAATGGAGATTACCTGCGAGGTGAGCTAATGGAATTATTGAGTTAGGACAGGTCCATGCTGCCAATTTAAGAGAGTAGTGTAGTTATGAACTGTGAATTCATTTTATTGAAGTTGCTATGAGTGAACTGTGAGTGTGAATTCATTTTATTGAAGTTGCTGTGAGTGTGAATTCATTTTATTGAAGTTGCTGCCGAATTACATTTTATTGCTGGGGTGTGTGTGTGATTACTTTTTGTTGCTGCTGATCTGATTTCGTTTTACTGAAGTTGCTGCCAATGAGTGGAGGTTGCAAGCTACAGGTCCCTCGCAACAGGTCCGTTAATGCAGAGTCTGCAATGGAGGTTTCATGCTGCCAATTTAAGGGAGTAGTGTATGTGAACTCATTTTATTGAAGTTGCTGCCGAATTACTGTTATTTCTTGTTATTGAAGTTGTTATTGCGTACATTTCCAGCAAGCAGAAAACATGATGCCTGGAAGGGAATGGTGGTGGTGAGCTACAGGTCCGTGCAAGCTAATGGAATTACTGAGGCAGGTCTGTGCAAGCTAATGGAATTACTGAGTCAGGTCTGTTCATGCTGCAAAGTTGTGTGTGAACTATGGATTCATTTTATTGAAGTTCCTGCTGATTCTTTTGCTGAAGTCCGTTAATATAGAGTTCATTTTATTGAAGTTGCTAACGTTGCTGAAGTCCGTTAATACAGATTGTACAGGTTGTATGTCATATGAAATGTTATGACCTGATTTCTGAGGTCTCATGTGATATATCACAAACTCCTGGCATGTTAACAGGGGTGTGTACACTTACTATATCCAGTGTAAGCTTGGGAAGTTGCTTGAGTAACTGCTTTTATTTTAACATACATGTACTGCAGGTTATGCAGTCTGCCCCTCAAATTATGACATTAATTAGTGGCACCATTCCACAGGTCATCCCAGTAATATATCAGACAATCACAGGAGTTATGGGGAACAGACCAAAAATATGAGCCAGACATCTAGACATTCATCAAAACTCTGTACAGTTGGGAGTTATGTTCTGTAGGAGTTGCCACAGTGCTATACAGGTGAACAGCAATAATGTTTACATGGGTGCACTGTGTGCTAGGAGAAGGTCCATCACCTGCTAACACGACTCACGAATCCCAGAGGTGTATATTAGTAGTAACAGTAAGTGGAAAGGCTGCACTGCATAATGATGAGGGTCTGTCCAGAGTGTGTATGTTATTGTCTGACTGTGTGTCGTGAATGTCCCCAGTTGGCTAATGTGAGGTCTGTGTAATGCCTTTGAGGCACCTCACCTCTATGTGTGTGTGTGTGTTCAGCTTGATAGTTTGCTGAAGTATGTCCCTGTCCACCATGTAGCATTCTACTATCTCCAGATCATGTAGCCTCTGGTAGGTTACCCAGGGTCGGAACACTCTTCACCTCCTCCTCAGTCTGGGGTGGTTGTCAGCATTATCCTCCTCACCACCCTCAGCCTCTACGACATACTGATAGATCAAAGTGACAGCAGTCCCTAACATATTTTGTTAGTTTTGTCAGTTAAAATTTCCCCATATGCGTACACCTTTGGTGCAGAGTTTGTGGGAAAAAAACAGACTGAAAGGTGTTTGCACAGTTTATACTGTTGTGCTGCAGATGTTGCCTGTGTGATTGGCCGAGTATGATACATTCCACCTGCCAGCTATATTACTTGCATTTAACCGGCTGTATTCTATTTCCCTTTTTTTTGTTTTTGTTCCACTTGCCATTTTCTCCCATTTTAAGCCCAGAGGCGCCCTGTGCAAACACATTGCCCAAATGTAAATAGTGTTGCCATTTCCTGTTTTTTTTTGTTTTTGTTTTTTTGTTTAAGTCCTGGGTTGCACTGCGCACACCCTTTAGGCAAGGTAAACATTATTATACAGCCTCAGACACACGCCCTTGCTAACATGTACACAGTGCTGCCATTTCCTGTTTTCTTTTTTTGTTTGTTTATTTAAGACCCGGTGTGCACGGCGCACACCCGTTTAGGCAATGTAAATAAAGCTGTACATCCTGAGACACACCCCTTGCTTAGCTTTGCTTAGCTATGTGCAAACACAGGCCACGGTCCACCAATGTGCTTACAGCAAGCATGACACACCCCCTTTTCATGTTAGCCACTCCTCCAGCCTACATGATTGTGTTCTAGCACCTACACGGTTAGGTGCAGTGTGTGGACTTAGAATATTTTGTGATTCAGTAAATTTCCCCTCATTTCCATACTCCACTGCAGTAAATTTCCCCTCATTTCCATACCGCACTGCCTTAGGCCATAGTTACTGCACTAACATGGACCCTTTCCCCTTGACAACCACTGTTCCCTGGAATTGTTTTTGATTATGCATGCCATACACTTTTGTTGCTGTTGTGTCTTTTGGCTTTTCCCGGTTAGGGGGCGCCACAGCGGAACTCCGGTCCGCTAATGATTGGCAGTAGATTTTTACGTGCCAAATTGCCGGCCCTGATGCACAACCTTCAACGAAGGTACGCCCATTCACACATGTCTCCACACAGAAGACGCTCTAGCTGAGAATTGAACAGGACAACATCTTACTGTGAGGCGACAATGCTACTGCAGCACCACCACCACAGTTATGCATGCCATACACTATAATGGCAAAATGCAGATTTCCCTTGAAATTGACTTTTCACATTTTATTTTGATTTTTGGCACCTTCCCATTTGGGCACCACTGCCCTGTGCTTTAACAGCCAAGATCGACCAAAAAAAACCTTATATTTTATAAAATTAAAACACTTTTCTATGCCAATGGTCATATATTTGGCCATTGGCATGCCTACAGATTATAATACATCCTTTTGTTTGAGCTGTCATGCCTCAGTTTTGATATTTGCAGAAATGTACATGGTCAGTAACAGAATACATTTCTGCAACTAATACTGTTCTTGCATGGATACCTGACTGCTTTCTGAATTGCTAGTTCAACTGATTTGCATGGTTTTAACCAGCAAATGAGGAAATTAGCATTGTTCATGGGTTTCCATGCAAGAACAGTGTAGGCGGGCTCGTGCACAGCAATTTAGGAGTTACTGAATGGCTCAGCGGCTAGACTCCATGCAAGAGCAGCTGCACTGTTCTCGCATGAAGTTTTAAGCTTATTGAATCCCGGGACAGAAAATATTCCATTGATTTGAATAAAGACTGCTTTTGGCTTGTCTGTGGAATTTCCAAATTGCTATATCTTAAAGCTGAATTGTTGGAACATGAGACATTGAAATCTATTTAATTCATTATGGCAGAGAGGAATAAAGTCAGACTTGACACTTCACTTGGTAGTGAGGCTTTCTTCCAGAAGCTGAACCAAATCAGATGAGACCACTATGACCAAAGCATATCAGTGATGTTAATGACCACTGGTGATAGCAGCAAAGCTATGGTCTCTTGTCTTTTGGCATTTAAAACATCAGTTTCTTCAGTATGGACTCTGGCATCACACACACAGACACACACACACACACACACACACACACACACACACACACACACACACACACACACACACACACACACACACACACACACACACACACACACACACACACACAGAGCTGTCCTTGCTAAAACTTGATTCTGATTTTTCCTTTCTCCAGGTACCTTTTCTCCTTTAGCCACATACATGCTCTCAGTGCACCAAACTCAAATCTGTGACTCCTCTCCTTCAATGTACTTAGGCTGACTCTGGAATTTTCTCTCCACGTATGCGCATCTTACATTTGAAAAAAGTGCAAAAACGGAGCCCCTTAATTAAGTAACTATGATCCCGTGACATGTCCCACATGCTAATGTAGGGCTATGCCCTTCATCTTGCTTACTAGGATCATTTAGTTAATATTTACCTTGCAATGTATAGGAATATCTGTAACTTCTAACAACATGCCATGTTTTTGCCAAAAGCTTTATTTTTAATAATGCACGGCATTTTGCTTATCACAATTTATGTAAATGTTAGCCTGGAGAAGTGAGAGAAATGTAATCCACACAAACAATTCTCAGAATTAATTGCGTAGTGTGATCATACCACAACGGAGGTGCTGGCGTGGTTTAGCTCACTTGACACCCACACCAAAAACATTCAGCACTGCCCCTCCTCATCATCATAAACCCTGGATCTCTCAACATACAGGACTTGTTGCAGACAAATTGTCCTCTGAAACCATTTATTTCCGTACTACTTATATATTAAACTTGCACACTGTTAGTGAACTTTTGAGGTGATTTTTAAACCTGGCCTATTAAGTACTGCAACAGCTCAGTAATTCTGAATATGGTCTGCTGTATTTATTGCTTCCTGTAAGAACACTGTCGTTTAAACCTGGCACCGAGTGATCTCACTATTACTATGTATCACATCTTCAGTTTCAGTTTCCCATATTCAAATAGAACTGCAGCAATAAACACTGGGGAGATTTCCACCATATTCTTCTTTTGGTCTTAACATTTTGGAGAATTTTCACAAATTGCACTTTACTTTGTAGCCGAATATGCACAAATCTCAGGGGATATCAGTTTCTGTGAGTGTGTGTGTGTGTGTGTGTGTGTGTGTGTGTGTGCGTGTGTGCGTGTGTGTGTGTGTGTGTGTGTGTGTGTGTGTGTGTGTGTGTGTGTGGGGAGGGGTCATCAAGGCTCTATGTACAATTTCTATTGGGTAATTAGGGCTGAAAGGGCAAGGGCTAATTGCTATTATATTATATTATATTATATTATTTATATTGTTTTGTATTATATTATATTATTTATATTGAATTATATTATATATTATATTATATTATTTATATTGTTTTGTATTATATTATATTATTTATATTGTTTTGTATTATATTATTTATATTGCATTATATTATATCTTATATTATATTATTTATATTGTTTTGTATTATATTATTTATATTGCATTATATTATATCTTATATTATATTATTTATATTGTTTTGTATTATATTATATTATATTATATTATTTATATTGCATTATATTATATATTATATTATTTATATTGTTTTGTATTATATTATATTATTTATATTGCATTATATTATATTATATATTATATTATATTCTTTATATTGTTTTGTATTATATTATATTATTTATATTGCATTATATTATATATTATATTATATTATTTATATTATTTTGTATTATATTATATTATTTATATTGCATTATATTATATATTATATTATTTATATTGTTTTGTATTATATTATATTATTTATATTGCATTATATTATATATTATATTATATTATTTATATTGTTTTGTATTATATTATATTATTTATATTGCATTATATTATATATTATATTATTTATATTGTTTTGTATTATATTATATTATTTATATTGCATTATATTATATTATATTATATTATTTATATTGTTTTGTATTATATTATTTGTTTGTTAACCAAGTAGGTAGCCTCTTACAAGACGATTTGGCAACCATTATCTTGGCCTCAGAACAAAAACAATAAGTAGCAGATGAGAGCAAACAGAACACCGTATAACAATGTTAATGACTGTATAGCAGAATGTGGAATACAATGATAAGGAAAATTAAACTACATATGTCACAGAGCCTACATTATATAAATATACTACAATAAAGTGAAGAAAACCATAATGGAGCAGCAAAAGTCACACTGTTTGTTATTCACAGTAGTACAGCAGTGTTTCTTTTTAGTCAAGAACAAAATTTCTCAGTCATCTCCTGTTGGATGAATTAATAATAGCTGCTATTACTTGAGTGCATCTGAGCCCTTATCTCTGAAACACACTGTAGTACTCACTTGTACAATAAGAGATTTTAATTTATTTTAGTAAAAAGTAAAAAAAAAAAGCCTATTGCAGCAATTTCCTGTGGTAGTGAATTCCAGGAGACAAGGGCTAATCTGATAAATTATTTTCCACAGGAAGCAAATGTAGACTGACAACTAATCAGTATAAAACCAATTTTGTTGTAGAGCAAATATGTATAACTTTGCAATTTTTTTTAACAGGGGAGAGCATTAGCTGTCCAAATATATTAGAAGCACATGTGTTGGATAAGTAGGTAGCTTTTGCTGTAATCTGTAAGCAAGGATCTCCAGCAAGTACTGGGTGTGTACTACATGTGACAACAATCTTCCATGGTCTCCATATGTCTTGCCTATAGGGTAGGGTTGAAGACGGCAGCAGTTCCTCACACCAAACAATATCCAGGCCTGGAGGAAGTCTAAAAACAATACATCAGGTTTCCAAAAAGCAAGTGGGAAAATGTGTTATGGTCATATGGGTCCAAGGTTGAACTCTTTGTCACAATTCTGACAGGTTTGTATGGCTCAATATCACCACTGCACATCACAACACCACCACCACTCCCATGGTGAAGCATGGTGATGGCATTGTCCTGCTTTGGGGTTGCTGTTCACAAGCTGGAACTGGAGCTGTAGCCAACTTGGAGGGGATTATGAACAGGTCCCGACACCAGTCCTTTGTGGCTCCAATCCTTCTGGTGTCTGCCACATAGCTGTAGATGGAGATGAATTCCACCTTTCCACACAATGGCCCAAACCATACATCCAAATCAACAAAAAGATGGATTCACCAGAACACATGCAACATTCTACACTGGCCCAGCCAGAGCCCACACCTACATCCAATAGAAAATATGCAGGGTGACCTGAAAAGGGCAGTGCACAGGAGATGCCCTTGCAATCTGACAGGGTTGGAGGTGTTTTGCAAGAGAGAGTGTACAAACACTGGCAAGTCAAGATGTGCCATGCTGATAGACACCTTCTCAAGGGGACTGAATGCTGTGATTAAATAAAAAGATGCTTTAACAGAGTATTACTTTAAGGGTGGGCACACTCATACATCTAGCCTGTTGTACCTATTTCAGTTACCAGATGTTACCCGTAACTGATGTGTATGTTCTTCAGTTGGATTGCACAGGTTGTATGTCATATGAAATGTTATGACCTGATTTCTGAGATCTCATGTGATATATCACAAAATCCTGACATGTTAACAGGGGTGTGTAAACTTACTATATCCAGTGTAAGCTTGGGAAGTTGCTTGAGTAACTGCTTTTATTTTAACATACATGTACTGCAGGTTATGCAGTCTGCCCCTCAAATTATGACATTAATTAGTGGCACCATTCCACAGATCATCCCTGTAATATATCAGACAATCACAGGAGTTATGGGGAACAGAGCAAAAATATGAGCCTGACATCTAGACAATCATCAAAACTCTGTACAGTTGGGAGGTATGTTCTGTAGAAGTTGCCACAGTGCTATACAGGTGAACAGCAATAATGTTTACATGGGTGCAGTGTGTGCTAGGAGAAGGTCCATCACCTGCTAACACGATTCACGAATCCCACTGGTGTATATTAGTAGTAACAGTATGTGGAAAGGCTGCACTGCATAATGCTGAGGGTCTGTCCAAAGTATGTATGTTATTGTCTGACTGTGTGTCGTGACTGTCCCTAGTTGGCTCATGTGAGGTCTGTGTAATGCCTTTGAGGCACCTCACCTCTATGTGTGTGTGTGTGTGTGTGTGTGTGTGTGTGTGTTCAGCTTGATAATTTGCTGAAGTATGTCCCTGTCCACCCTGCAGCATTCTACTATCTCCAGATCATGTAGCCTCTGGTAGGTTACCCTGGGTCTGAACACTCTTCACCTCCTCCTCAGTCTGGGGCGGTTGTCAGCATTATCCTCCTCACCACCCTCAGCCTTTAGCACATACTGATAGATCAAAGTGACAGCAGCCCCTAACATTTTTTTGTCAGTTTTGTCAGTTAAAATGTCCCCATGTGTGTACACCATTGGTGCAGAGTTTGTGGGAAAAAACAGACTTGTGCTGCAGATGTTGCCTGCGTGATTGGCTGAGTGTGATACATTCCACCTGCCAGCTTTATTACTAGCATTTAACTGACTGTATTCTGCTATTTCCCTTTTTTTGTTCTTGTTCCACTTGCCGTTTTCTCCCATTTTAAGCCCAGAGGCGCCCTGTGCAAACACATTGCCCAAATGTAAATAGTGTTGCCGCTTCCTGTTTTTTTTTGTTTTGTTTTATTTTTTTGTTTACGTCCTGGTGCGCACCACGCACACCCCTTTAGGCAAGGTAAACATGGCTATACAGCCTCAGACACACCCCCTTGCTAACATGTACACAGTGCTGCCATTTCCTGTTTTTTTTTTGTTTGTTTAAGACCCGGTGTGCGCGGCGCACACCCGTTTAGGCAATGTAAACAAAGCTGTACAGCCTGAGACACACCTCCTTGCTTAGCTTTGCTAAGCTATGTGCAAACACGGACTGTGGAGCTCCAATGTGCTTACAGCAAGCATGACACACACCCTTTTCATGTTAGCCACTCCTCCAGCCTTCACAATCGTGTTCTGGCACCTACACGGTTAGGTGCAGTGTGTGAACTTAGAATATTTTGTGATTCAGTAAATTTCCTCTCATTTCCATACCCCACTGCACTAAATTTCCCCTCGTTCCATACCCCACTGCCTTAGTCCATAGTTACTGCACTAAGACGAACCCTTTCCCCTTGACAACCACTGTTCCCTGGTATTGTTTTCATTATGCATGCCATACACTATAATGGCAAAATGCAGATTTTCCCTTAAAATTTACTTTTCACATTTTTTTTTATTTTCGGCACCTTCCCATTTGCGCACCGCTGCCCTATTTTTTAACAGCCGAGATCGGCCAAAAAAAAACGTATATGTTATAAAATTAAAACACTTTTCCATGCCAATGGTCATATATTTGGCCATTGGCATGTCTACAGATTATAATACATGCTTTTATTTGAGCTGTCATGCCTCAGTTTTGATTTTTGCAGAAATGTACACGGTCAGTAACAGAATACATTTCTGCAACTAACACTGTTCTTGCAGGGATACCTGACTGCTTCCTGAATTGCTAATTCACCTCATTTGCATGGTTTTGACCAGCAAATGAGGTAATTAGCATTCTATACAGGTTTCTGTGCAAGAGCAGTGTAGGCGGGCTCGTGCATGGCAATTTAAGAGTTACTGAATCGCTCAGTGGCCAGACTCCGTGCAAGAGCAGCTACACTGTTCTTGCACAAAGTTTTAAGCTTATTGAATCCCGGGACAGAAAATATTCCATTGATATGAATAAAGACTGCTTTTGGCTTGTCTGTGGAATTTCCAAATTGCTATATCTTAAAGCTGACTTGTTGCAACATGAGACATTGAAGTCTATTTAATTCATTACGGCAGAAAGGAATAAAGTCAGACTTGACACTCCACTTGGTAGTGAGGCTTTCTTCCAGAAGCTGAACCAAATTAGAAGAGACCACTATGACCAAAGCATATCAGTGAAGTTAATGACCACTGGTGATAGCAGCAATGTTAAGGTCTCTTGTCTTTTGAAATTTAAAACATCAGTTTATAAAGTGTGGAGTCTGGCATGACCTTTTACACACACACACACACACACACACACACACACACACACACACACACACACACACACACACACACACACACACACACACACACACACACACACACACACACACACACACACACACACACACACACACACACACACACACACACACACACACACACACACACACACACACAGCTCTCCTTGCTGGTTAATACTTGATTCTGACTTTTCCTTTCTCCAGGTACCTTTTCTCCTTTAGCCACATACATGCTCTTAGTGCACCAAACTCGAATCTGTGACTCTTCTCCTTCAATGTACTTAGGCTGACTTTGGAATTTTCTCTCCATGTATGCACATCTTACATTCGCAAAAAAGTGCAAAAACGGAGCCCCTTAATTAAGTAACTATGATCCTGTGACATGTCTCACATGCTAATGTAGGGCTATGCCCTCCATCTTGCTTACTAGGATCATTTAGTTAATATTTACCTTGCAATGTATAGGACTATCTGTAACTTCTAACAACATGCCATGTTTTGCCAAAGGCTTTATTTTTAATAATGCACAGCATTTTGCTTATCACAATTTATGTAAATGTTAACCTGGAGAAGTGAGAGAAATGTAACCCACACAAACAAGTCTCAGAATTAATTGCGTAGTGTGATCTTACCACAACGGAGGTGCTGGCGTGGTTTTTAGCTCACTTGACACCCACACCAAAAACATTCAGCACTGCCCCTCCTCATCATCATAAACCCTGGATCTCTCAACATACAGGACTTGTTGCAGACAAATTGTCCTCTGAAACCATGTATTTCCGTACTACTTATATATTAAACTTGCACACTGTTAGTGAACTTTTGAGGTGATTTTTAAACCTGGCCTATTAAGTACTGCAACAGCTCAGTAATTCTGGATATGGTCTGCTGTATTTATTGCTTCCTGTAAGAACACTGTCGTTTAAACCTGGCACCGAATGATCTCACTATTACTATGTATCACATCTTCAGTTTCAGTTTTCCGTATTCAAATAGAACTGCAGCAATAAACACTGGGGAGATTTCCACCATATTCTTCTTTTGGTCTTAACATTTTGGAGAATTTTCACAAACTGCACTTTACTTTGTAGCCGAAAAAAAAAAGTTAAAGATGACATTATTTATGTCACTTTAACCCTCCTTGAGATAGTTTTAACGAATAACTACTTTACTTTTGAGAACAACTTTCATCTGCAAACCTCAGGGGTGGCCATGGGTTCGCCTTGTGGCGGTACATTTGCTAATGCTGTAATGGCGAATTGGGAGTCCACACTTCTATTTAAAGATGACTTATTCCAACAATATGTCACCTGGTACACTAGGTACCAGGATGACATATTTTGTATTTGGGAAGGAAACAAAGATCTCATACCTTCCTTTCTGGAAAGGATTACTAGTATGACTGACTTTTTAGAATTCACTTACACAGTTGATGACACCGAGATTAACTATTTGGACATTCTCCTTATTAAGGACATAATTAATCATAGGTTTAAAAGTGTCATCTACAGAAAACCCACATATTCTAACTCTTTGTTGCACTTCTCTAGTAACCACCCATACCACCAAAAAAGATCTGTGGTAAAAGGTCAGATTGTCAGGGCAGCACGTATGGTAACAGATGATATGGATTTTAACAGTGAATGTAACAAGTTAATGAGTATGTTTGAATCTAGGGGGTACCCAATCAACTTGTTAACTAGTATTATTACGGAGGTATCACGTAAACGTGAGGAAGGGTATTTTTTTCCCCTTCTAACTGGTCATCATAACACTAATAACCCTAATAACCACGAAGAAGTTATTTCTACTATTAGTCCAAATTTTAGGACAAATAAGCAGAGTGGCAACATGTACTGTACTAGTTTTTTGTATACCTTCTCCTTAGAATATCAATTAATCAAGGGGATCATTAATAAAAACTGGGACATAATAAAAAATGAAGGAACTTCTTAATGTATTAGGTGATAGGCCTAAAATCACTTATAGGATAGGCTATAATTTAAAAATAATTTTGGAGAAGAACAAGTCAAAAAGGGCATCAAATCGACCATCAGGGATGTTTAAATGTGGCTTTTGTGCCCAATGTAGACACATTAAGGTGGCAACAGATTTTTCTATTAATGGTAAGGAATATAAAGTTAAGGACCACTATAATTGTGAAACTAAATTGGTCATTTATGCAGCATTGTGTAATTTTTGTAATGCGTTCTATATTGGGAAAACGGAACGCAAGTTTAAAACTAGAATATACGAACATATTTACGCCACTGCCAAGCAAGACCATACTAATGCCCTAGCTAGGCATATTATGGAAAACAACGACCATCGTTTTAGTTTTATTATTTTATAGCAGATTATCCCAGACATCAGAGGTGGTCCTTGGCAAATTCGTCTCGAAATAGATGAACTATTATGGCAGATTCGTACAAGAGCACACATTACTCCTGGTATTAATGACGCCCTTTCCATTAAGTGTGTTTTGAGATGGCTCTCTTATAAAAGGTAACCCCTTTTAACTATCGCTGGTGCTTATGCCTACATTTACTATTACCTCTTGCCTTGTGACTATTAGAGTTGTTTGTATTGTCCCTTAGTTTTGGGTACAGCACATGTGGTGACATTCCAGTTATTCCCTGTCCCTGTGTGCAGTTGAATTATCTACTGGAGTTTTCTATTAGCTTAAGCTTCACTGATGTAACTATTTATTTATTTATTTATTTATTTATTAGTACAATAATGAATTGTCCTAATTTTGTATAGAGAGTAATTTTATTTCTTGATTTATTCAATTTAATTTTGTTCAATGAGATAAATATTTTATTTGTATATATACATATATATACATATTTTTTTCTTTTAACTAGGCTGCTGGTAACACATAGATATTAATTTCTAAGCACAGCACAATCTATTTGCATGTACTGCATGAAGGTTATTACATTTAGCGAACTTCATTTGCTGTGTTTTTTATGTTTACTACAAAACAATGACTAGTATTTAACAATGTAAAGTATATTGCTGTTTTAAGGTTTCCATGTTTTTTTCTTAATTGAAAAATGCACTTGCTCTTGATTTGTTAAATCATTTGTAACTTATTTAAAATAGGTGCCATTTGAATGATTTATGTTTGTCTGATGAAGGCCGAATACTGTTTCTGCCGAAAGCACTTACTTTTACTTGGATTTTATTAAATATTTTCAGTTTTTAGCCTGCTCTCATTGTGTTCCAGCTCGCTTTTCTGTTGTTTACTGGGTTTGTGTGTTTTCAAGTCGTGTATTGTAGCCGAATATGCACAAGTCTCAGGGGATATCAGTTTATGTGAGTGTGTGTGTGTGTGCGTGTGTGTTTGTGTCTGTGTGTGTGTGTGTGTGTGTGGGGGGGGAGGGGTCATCAAGGCTCTATGTACAATTTCTATTGGGTAATTAGAGCTGAAAGGGCAAGGGCCAATTGCTATTATATTATATTATTTATATTGTATTATATTATATTATATATTATACTATATTATATATTATATTATTTATATTGTTTTGTATTATATTATATTATTTATATTGCATTATATTATATATTATATTATATTATTTATATTGTTTTGTATTATATTATATTATTTATATTGCATTATATTATATATTATATTATATTATTTATATTGCATTATATTATATATTATATTATTTATATTGTTTTGTATTATATTATATTATTTATATTGCATTATATTATATTATATATTATATTATATTATTTATATTGTTTTGTATTATATTATATTATTTATATTGCATTATATTATATATTATATTATATTATTTATATTATTTTGTATTATATTATATTATTTATATTGCATTATATTATATATTATATTATTTATATTGTTTTGTATTATATTATATTATTTATATTGCATTATATTATATATTATATTATATTATTTATATTGTTTTGTATTATATTATATTATTTATATTGCATTATATTATATATTATATTATTTATATTGTTTTGTATTATATTATATTATTTATATTGCATTATATTATATTATATTATATTATTTATATTGTTTTGTATTATATTATTTGTTTGTTAACCAAGTAGGTAGCCTCTTACAAGACGATTTGGCAACCATTATCTTGGCCTCAGAACAAAAACAATAAGTAGCAGATGAGAGCAAACAGAACACCGTATAACAATGTTAACGACTGTATAGCAGAATGTGGAATACAATGATAAGGAAAATTAAACTACATATGTCACGGAGCCTACATTATATAAATATACTACAATAAAGTGAAGAAAACCATAATGGAGCAGCAAAAGTCACACTATTTGTTATTCACAGTAGTTGGTACAGCAGTTTTTTTTTTTGTTATCAAGAACAAAACTTCTCTGTCATCTCCTATCGGATGAATTAATACTAGCTGCTGTTAGTTGAGTGCATTTGAGCCCTTATCTCTGAAACACACTGTAGTATTCACTTGTACAATAAGACATGTTAATTTACTTTAGTAAAAAAAAAAAAAAAAAAAAAAAAAAAAAAAAAAAAAAAAAGCCTATTGCAGCAATTTCTTGTGGCAGTATATTCCAGAAGACGAGGGCTAATCTGATAAATTATTTTTCACAGGAAGCAAATGTAGACTGACAACTCATCAGTATAAAACTGATTTTGTTATAGAGCAAATATGTATAACTTTGCAATTTTTTTTAACAGCGGAGAGCATTAGCTGTCAAAATAATTTAGAAGCACATGTGTTAGATAAGTAGGTAGCTTTTGTTGTAATCTGTAACCAGTTTTTATTTTGTTTGTATAGACAGACAACGATGTTATCCACGGTGGTGGTGCTGCGGTAGCATTGTCACCTCACAGTAAGGCGCTGTCCGGTTCGATTCTCAGCTAGAGCGTCTTCTGCGTGGAGGCATGCGCTAATGGGCATTCCTTCATTGAAGGTTGTGCATCATGGCTGGTAACTCAGTACATAAAAATCAACTACCAATCATTAGCGGACCGGAGTTCCGCTATGGCGACCCCTAACCGGGAAAAGCCGAAAGACACAAACAAGACAGACAACGATGTTCTGAAGGTTTGGCAAAGTAAATAAATCTGAAAATTGCATTATCTAAAGTTTGTTCATAGGTTCATAGGTTCATAGGTTCATACTAGGCTATCTGCCCAAGGGCATTTACAAGCCTAGCCCATCGTTTTGTGGCTTACGCCACCCCTTTAGTATGGGGAACTATACCCATTATTTTGCTGTGCCTCTGTCGAGCAGTGACACTGAGGTAATCCCTGGGGTATATCTGCGATCTCCCATCCATTGGTCAAGATTTCTCTTGAACAAGGCCAGCGAGGTGCTCTGCCTCACATGTACCGGGATTTTGTTCCACAGCATAGGGAGTCTTTGGGTGATGAATCTATCCCTCCAGCACGTCCTATTAATAGCCGTGTCGAGGTTTAAGTCTCCCGCCCTTGTGGCTCTGATGGATCTAGGTTTTTTGAGGTGAAGCATATTCATCAAATCTGGGTTTGACATGGCCTTGTATGTTAGGCAAAGGTCACCTCTGAGCAAGCGGTGGCGACTGAATAGAGCTGGAGTTCTTTCAGTCGGGCAGCATAGGACAGATTTTTGAGACCCTTTATCCTTTTGGTGAGGAACTTTTGTGGCCTCTCCAGCTGCTGCAAGTGTCGGGTCAGATACATTCCGAATGGGGCATTGTACTCAATCTTTGGTCTGATGAGTGATGAGTAAAGGGAGACTATGACCTCCCTTGATCTAGATGAGAATCCCTTCATGATAAGGTGGGCAATGTAGAAGGTCTTCCTAACTACTTTAGCTACATGGGTGTCGAATGACAGACTACTATCAACCTGGGTCCCCAGGTCCCTGATAACTTCTTCTGTGCTCAGTGGATTGCCACCTATTTGGTAGCTAGGGTAACCTTGTTTTTCCCGAAGGGTATGACTATGCATTTTTTGGCATTTAACTTTAGGCCGTGGCTCTGGCACCAGTTATCCGTTTCTGTGAGACCCTTCTGAAGGATATCTGTGTCAGATGTGTTTTCTACTATGGCGCCCAGTTTGCAGTCATCTGCAAACTTTGTCAGCCATAACCCTCCTGTGTTTGCTTGTACTTCAGAAAAGTAGATGCCAAACAAGAGTGGGCCCAGGACTGAGCCCTGTGGGGCACCACTTGTGACAGGCTTTGAGTCTGACATGGCGCCAGCAACTCTGACCCTGTGGGTTCTGTCACTCAGCCAGTTTGCAACCCATCTTGTGATGTATGGGTTTACATTTAAGCTGATGAGTTTTTCAATGATACCCGAGTGGGGTATTGTATCGAAGGCCTTAGCCAGATCGAGGTAGGCTGTATGGACTGCCTTTCCCTCATCAATGGCTTTGGTGACTGTTTCAAAAGTCAACCAAGTTTAAAAGGCATGATCTGCCTTTGACAAAGCCAAACTGGGTTGGATCCAAAGTCTGCAAATTCCCTATGTCTTTATTTATGAGGTCCATTATGATCCTCTCCATGGCTTTGCAGATAAGGCTTGTCAAGCTAATGGGCTGGTAATTTCCAGGGTCGGTGGAGGCACCGCCTTTGTGAAGTGGGACCACAGTTGCAGTGCGCCACTCCTGGAGTGCGTATCCAGAGGTAAGACTTTGATTAAACAGCTGTCCTAGCTGTGGGTTTAATTCCTCATTGAGTTCGTGGAGCACACAGCCGGGGACACCATCAGGTCCCATGGATGCTGTGTTTTTGCTTTGGAGAGAGCAGTTCTCACTTGGGCGCTGGAGATGTTTGGGGGCTGCAATCATTTGGTATAGATATCTCTCCTTTTGGGGGAGGGGAGTTTGCACTGAACCTGTCAGCCAGTATGTTGGCAATGTCTGTAGGATCAGTAATCTTCACATCATTTTGAACTAGTTCTGAGCATATCTGGGAGTTTCCTCCTAGGTTTCTAACATAGCTAAAGAAGGCCTTATGATTGTCTTTTGAGTCTTTAGCTATTTTTCTCTCGAAATTTGCTTTGGATGATTTTATGAGAGCTCTTAGTTTTTTACTTATAGTGATCAAGGGTGTCTTACCTTTTAAGGATTTTGCTCTATCTTGTAGTAGCTTCCTCCTTTTGTTGTAAAGTTTGTTTATGACTGGGGTCCACCAGACTGGACGCTTGCCTTTGGTACAAAGAGTCTTTGTTTTGCTTGGGATTGCCTTATCCATGCAGTCCTGCAGGTGCTGGTAGAAGGCATTTGTAAGTGATTCAGTGGCTTGAGTACTGTTTTCCGCTGGCTTGGGGGCCTTAAAGGAGACCACACTAGTCTTTAGAAGTGTGAAGTCGGCTTTTGAGAAGTTCTTTACTGTGGTCTTTTTTATTTCAGGTGGGGGTGGGATGAGGACCTCCAGCGAGATTAGTTTGTGATCTGATCTCACCAGTGAGGGGTATACTTCCGGTGTTGAACATTGTGCTCCCATGTTCGTGATGATGAGATCAAGTATGTTATCTCCTCTTGTGGGGATGGTGACTAGTTGTTCCATGGCATTTGAGTTTATGAATTCCAGGAACTTTTGGGCTAGGGTGTTTGGGCTTGAGTAGTGTTCCCAGTCTATATTAGGGTAATTGAAGTCACCTAGTATGATGGTGTTTGGTGATACATTTATCCCCTCTAGTGTTTTCAGGAAGGCCATGTGAGGTTCCTGAGTTTGTGAGGGTGGCCTGTAACATGCTACAATTTGCAGAGCAGTCTTGCCTATGGTTAATTGCACCTGGATGGTCTCCGATGCATCGTGCGTTGCCACCAGTCTTGAGGTGTGGGTGTCCTTGATGAATATGGATACCCCCCCCTCCTTTCTTGGTATTGTCCGGATTTTGGGGTCGGAACGCATGATATGAGGTAAAACCTGATAGCGCTGGGGTGCTCTCAGGAGCCTTGAACCAGGTTTCTGTCACAGCACAGACATCGATGTTCTCCATACTGAGAAGGGCCTCGAGTGCGTGCATTTTGAGATTTAGACTTCTGGCATAGAGCAGCATTACCCTTAGTTTTTTTCCTTTTTTGTGTTCTAGGGTGGTAGGTTTAGAATTTGAGCCTTGCCTAGTAAGGCACTTTGGGGTGGCAAGAGCCTTTGCCAATATCCGAATCCCAGGGTGACAGGTGCAAGCCATCCCTTGCGAAGCAGCGTGGCTTGTCCAGCATGTCATCCCAGGCAGACAGATACTGGATCCCCTTTGAATGACACCAGTGTTTAAGCCAATTGTTAAAGCTGATCATCTTATCTCTGTATTGTGGCATCATTCTTGGTGAAGGTAGGATACTGCTCAAGGTCAGGGTCATACCTGCCTGGGCTACATAATCAGAGAGCTCCTCAATGTCTCTTTTCATGTAGTCCAAGGAGGTACGTCTCAGGTCGTTTACACCAGCGTGGACAATGACTGAGTCATATTTGTACCTGCTGTTAAGAGACCTGAGTGCTTGCGTTATGTGGCAGATTCTAGCGCCTGACAGGCAGCTTACTGTGACCTTCTCCTTACTCAGTCTGGTGAGCGTCGTCAGTGTGTCTGACTATGGAGTCACCAATGACTAGTGTGTCTGGCATTGTGTTTGGCCTTAAGGGCTGTGACTGTTTGACACTCTGACTGTGAGGTCTATGTGTTGCAGGTGTTGTGTTCTGAGGTGGTGGTTGTTTGGGTGTCTGCTTTGGTGGCCTCTGCTGTTTTGGTAGATTTTTGATCAGAGCCTCCGAGTATGTCTTTGTGTGTTTATGTGTATGATTTGAGGTTGTAATGGTACTATGTGAGACTGGGTCTATAGTGTGTGTGGTAACCTTCTCCTCCTGACTAGTCTTGCCAGTCCTATGTTGAGAGAGCTCAGCCTCCAGTTTGGCCGTATAGTTGCATCTCTCGCATGTATTTGTGTTTTGTGGGAGGAGGAGAGGGTAGTAACACTTTGTTTTTACCTAACTGATGGCTGTGGTGTGTAATCACAGGATCACAGGAGGTTACTAGGCTATTGGCCCTGAGGCCCTTATAAGCCTAGCCAAGAGTTTAGCCCATGTTTAGACAAATCCGCACCCAATGCCCCTGTCAGGCAGATACATGGGTGGAATCCCAGGGCTATATTTTCTGTTTCCCATCCACTTATCTAGGTTATGCTTAAAAAGGGGTAAAGAGGTACTCTGCTTGATGTGGAGAGGGAGTCTATTCCATAGATGAGGGAGCCTCTGGGACACAAATCTGTCCCGCCAACAAGTGTTGTTGATGTCACAGACTGGGTTGAGGCCATGCATGTGGGTTACTCGAGTGGAGCTTGACTTGTGGATATGCAGCATTCCCATCAAGGTGGAGTCCATGATCATTTTGTATGCCAGACAGAGGTCACCTCTGAGGATTCTGTATGAAACTGAGTAGAAGATAGGACTTTTAGCCTATCTGTGTATGGTAGATGTTTGAGGCCCTGGATTCTCCTGGTGAGGAACCTCTATGGTCTCTCCAGTTGCTGCATGTTCCTTGCGAGGTACATGCAGAAAGGTGCATTGTACTCAATAATGGGCTTATAAGTGAAGAATACTATGTTATGACCCCCCTTGTCCCTGGATGAGATACCCTTACTTATGAGGTGGGCCATGTAGAAGGCTTTCTGTACCACAGAAGCAACATGATGGTCAAAAGTCAGGCTGCTATCAACCTGGGTGCCCAAATCCCTCCCGACTGACTGAGTGCTTAGGACATTGTTATTAATGTGATAATTTTTGGGGACGTCACTCTCCTCCCCAAAGGGGAATGATGACGCATTTCTTGGTATTCAGCTTGAAGCCATGTTTCTGGCACCAGTCATTTGTCTGAGTGAGACTCTTTTAGAGGAAGTCCACATCACTAGGAGAACTGATGACAGCACCGAGCTTGCAGTCATTTGCAAACCTGGTCAGCCATAGACCACTGGTTTTGGTCTGCACCTCAGAAAAGCATATCCCAAATAAGAGGCCCCAAGACTGAACCCTGGGGTAATCCACTTGTTATGGGTCTACTGCTTGAGGTGGCTTCCCCTATCAGTGAGACAGTTTCCTACCCATCTGGTAACATATGGATTGATGCCTAGTTGAGAGAGTTTATCTATTATGCCTGAGTAGGGAATAGTGTCAAAGCTTTGGCCAGGTCAAGGTAGGTGGTGTGCACTGTCTTCTTCTTGTCCATGGCTTTGGTGACTGTCTCGAAGGAGTCGACCAAATTTAGCAGACATGACCTCCCCTTGATGAAGCCAAACTGTGTAGGATCAAGTGTTTGGAGGTTGCCAATGTCCTTGTTAATGATGCCAATGATAATCCGCTCCATGGCCTTGCAGATTAGGATAGTTAGGCTGATGGGTTCCTAGATTGTTGGACGCTCCACCTTTGTGTAAAGGGATGACAGTGGCTGTCCTCTATTCAGCTGGGATGAAGCCAGTACTCAGGCTTTGGTTGAATAGGGTGCCTAATGTTGCTGCAAGTTCCTACCTGAGTTCATGCAGGATGCAACCTGGGATGTTATCGGGTGCCTAGATATAAGGGTTAGGGAGCAAGTACTGGGGATGTCCTGATTTACTGTTGGGGGGAAGAGGGGTAAAGTTTCCGCTGAATCTGTCAGCCAGCAAGTTTGCTATATCTACAGCATTTGTATATGTGGTGTCATTGACCACCAGTTGTGAACAGATCTGGGTGCTTCCTTTGTGGTTGCAGATATATGTGAAGAAGGCCTTATTTATTTATTTTATTTTGCATTTGTTGACCGGGAATGTCTGACTAGTTTCCACAGAGCCTGTTTTCAGTGGAGGCCCGGGGAGAAATGCTCCAGATGATTATCTCTAGTAGATGTGGCCAATTTGGACTCAAAGTTTGCTTTGGAGCATTTCACTAGTGCTCTTATTTGTTTGTTCAGGCTAAGGAGACATTGCTTCCAATTGGGAACCTGCTCCTTCTTGGTTTTAGACAGCAATTGTTTCCTTTTGTTATAGAGTTTATTTATTGCAGATGTCCACCAGACGGGTTTACTCTTTCTTATGGAGGATGACTTAGTCTTTTTGGGTATTCCTGATTCCATGCAACAATATAAATGCTCGTATAGTGCTTTGGTGTAATTTTGGATATTGTTGCCAATTCCTACAAAGGGGAAGAGGTCTGTGAAGCTGTTTATACCATCCCTCAGGAGGCTGTAGTCAGCTTTGGAGAAGATTTTATGTCTAATCCTGGCTAGAGGGGGAGTTGGGGGAGATGGTGATTTCGAAAGTGACCACTTTGTGGTCGAATCTTACCAGGGAGGATGATACTATAGGGATGCTGCAATGGTTACTTATGTTGGTTAATACCAAGTCCAAGATATTATAACTGGTGGTGGGGGTATTGACTAGCTATTCCAAGGCATTTGCATTGACAAAATCAAGGAATCTCTGGCCATTTGTGTTCCGGCATGAGTAGTTCTTTCAATCTATGTTTGGAAAGTTAAAGTCACCCAGGATCAGGGTAAAGGGTTGAATCTTGATAGATTCAAACAGGTCCAAATAGGTGGATTACGCATCTTGAGTCAGATTTGGAGGCAGGTAGCTGGCTATGATTTGAATTAGGGTCTTGTCAATGGTTAACTATACCTGGAGTGTCTCCTGTGCATCATACTGTTTGACCAGTCTGGAGGTGTGTATGTCTTTAATATATATTGAAACTCCACCTCCTTTGGCTTTACTGCCCACAGCTTGGGGTCTGAATGTATGAAAGGATGAGTAACCAGGTAAGGCTGTGGTGCTCTCCGCAGCCTTAAGCCAGGTCTCTGTGACTGCACAGATGTCAGCATTCTCCAGGGTTAGGAATGCTTGCAATGAGTGCAGATTCATGTTTAGACTCCTAGCATTTAGTAGTATGACCTTTAATTGGTGTTTTGTTGAAATTTTTATGTTAGTAGTTTTAACCTTGTCACTTTTCCTAAAAAAAGGCACTATAGGGCAGGCAAGAGTCTTTGCGAGAAGCCAGAAGCCCAGGTGAGACAGATGCAGGCCATTTCTGGCAAAGCATCATGGTCTGTCAATCATATCTTCCCAGGCTGTCAGGTACTGGATCCCCCTGGAATGACACAGGAAACTAAGCCAATTGTAAAGTCAGTCATTTTCTGTTTGCATTGGGATATCATTCTAGTAGACGGTAGAATGCTGCTTTAGGCTAGGGACATACTTGCCTGGGACACCATCAGCGAGCTCAGTCATGTCTCTTCATTAAGTCCAGAGAGGTACATTTCAAGTCATCCATGCCAACATGGACTATGACAGAGTCATAGCAGTACCTTTTGTTGAGAGATTTGAGTGCATGTGTGATATGGCAGATTCTGGCATCTGACAGACAACTAACCGTGAATTTCCCCTTATCCATCCTGGTGAGAGGTACATCTCTGTGTCTCACAATGGAGTCTCCTTTGACTAATATGTTGGGTTTATGGTGAATCCTTAGTGGTTGTGCGGCACAGGTATGTGGACTATGCATGATATGTGGTGTGGAGGGCTGTGAAGATCGCATGTTTCTTTGCTTTGTTTGGTTATGTTTATGTGGAGGACCTCCGCATGTGTGTTCTGTAGGTACAGGTGGTGTTTGAGGTGTAGTGATTGTGTTGACAGCCTTTTCATTACCAGATACACTGGCTTGAAGGGGAGAGAGCTTGGACTCTAGGTTCCTAATGTAATTGCATCTCTCACAGATTGTCTTCCTAGGTGGTAGTAGTAGATGGTTGTTGTGTACATGAGGCAGTTGCTGCACTGTCTCAGGATGCCCATATGATATGAACCAGATTGGCAGGAGAAACTGTAGAAAATCCATCATATATTTGTCCGAATCTGAGGGAGAAAGGCCAGTGAGAGCTAAGGGTGGTCCTAAAGCCCAAGTGCTTAAACCAAAACTAAGAGCTTAGAATAACACTTAACAATTTAGACAGGCTATAAACAAGAAGTAATAAATGCAACAGAAAAGATGCATTTGAACACTTTAGAGAACAGGCAGCAAGCAAGTAGCAAAAAATGCAAAGCAAGATGAAGTAACAGAGTAGTAGAAAGAAACACAAATTAGAAAAATATAAGCAGCGGAATGAAGTGTTTTTTTTTTTTTTTTTTTTTTAATAAAGTAAAAAGGGAGTGAGCAGGAACAGAAGATAATTCAAGGTTAAGGGACTAAGGGGTTTGGTCTTCCCAAATTATCTCTGTATTTGGTAGAATGAGCTAAAGAGATGGGACTGGGAGGAGTGTCCCAGATCAAATTTACAGTAGGGGCTGGCAACTGCAAAAGCCACCAACTTTAAGTACAGAACAGGAATAGCGTGGAAGGGTGGGAAAACACTAGTTTTAGAACAGATCAGAAGACAATGTCACCAAATATATAAACAATTCAGTCAAGCAAAAAGTAAGACAGTGCATAACTCTGAACAGTTAAAAATTGCCAAAAAATATACTTATCAGCTCTATATTTCCAGATTGTTTGAGAAGCACTCTCAGTCACAACACAAGGATATTCTATCAATGGTGTGCAGGAATTTACAAAGAGGGACTATTTTTATACCAGCAAGTCTTGAAACAATCAGATAACACAAAAGCTGTTAGACCAGTTTTACAACTTTAAGAACACTACAGGAATAGGGTGGGAAAAAACAGTTTCAGTACAGATCAGAAGACAGTGCCAACAAATATATAAATAATTCAGTCAATGTGCATTATAATACAGGGATTAAAAGACTGACGGCTATTGCCTGATGGTTGTATGCTGAATTTGCACATATATTTTTGTTTCACCAGTATGTGCTCATTAATCCAGATGTTAATAAAATTGTAACTCTTACTGACAGTATTCTGAGAAGTCTCAGAGTATCCTAAGTCTGTCTTCACAGGTGTGCTGTTTGTTCCATTTTAGTTCCCACTGGTAAAGCCTGGGGCATCTTTTACAAATGAGATCAATTTTACTTTTGGGTTTAATTTGATGGTATCACAATCTGCATTAGTTGCAGAGGTTATAAGCATGAAAATTCTAGGTGTGGTAGTATTCATTTAAGATACTGCCATCCATAGCTAGACTTTGTATTACTTGTTACAGTCTGCTTAGATTAATGTGACTAATTAAAATTGGAACATATTTATTAAGTGATAATTATTTTATAACATCAAGTTTTGGTAGGTAAACCCCTTATAAGGATTGTATTTTCACTGACTCTTGAATCTTTGGATTTATTAAGGAAATCCTCACGTTCTATAGTAGACTTATTCAGTGTACGTTTGATTCCAGTAGTGTAGTCACTGCCATCCATATTTATTATTGTATAAATTATCTCTACCCTGGGTTAATTTACTGACTTGGCTTTTAGGAGTTCTTTTACCAGGCACTGAAGACACCACCTTCCCACTGGATCTACAACAATGAAACGAGGTATCTCCTGAGATTTGTCATAATGAGTCTGAATCTTTAAACCATAATTCAGCAATGGTACATTTACCACATCCTTCAAGCAGATAAAAGCTTGTAATCATTCATTTATTACTGAGGCTTCTGGTATTTATCAGGTATACCTTTACTTCTTTTTTATCGTGTCTCTTTATTCTTTCTTTCTTTCATTCTTTTTTTTTTTTTTGCCTTCATATTTGAAATTATCAGTTTGTACTCCCTGAGGATAGAAGTGAATCCCATCAGAGACAAAGCACTCTGGCTAGTCGCACATTTCATTCCAAGATGATTATAGGCCCTGAATGTATTGTCTATGGCACCATTTTCTCAGCTGTGATGGGACGCCAATGTTTTGTTGTGATACGCAGGTGCCATATGTGATAATGCAAGGATTTTGTTAACCGGATGCATTTTCCCATGCTTTAAAGAATGTTAATCAATCCCACCATATGTCGCTGTTTATACAAGAGGGCAGGCATTCTAACATGAAGAATAAATGCCAGCTAGTCATAATTAACCTTCACCCTTTTTAACCCAGATGATATGGCTCTCATTATTCAGCTAGAAAGGCATGACACTGTCGCAAGCTCTTTACAACGTAACTGAAGTATATATCTGTTTTATACATGGGGTAACTAGACAGACTTAAAATGGCCCACAAGGGCAGTTAGCCTTGTACTAATCTATGAACCTATGACCCTCTTCCAACGTACTGGGAGGTGTGCAGGTTTATGCTCATAGGATGGGGTTACTGCTGAGAATGCAACATCTCTTCTGCTTACACTTATACCATCGATCTTTCAGAACATAACAAGAAGGAGAATATTTTGTGTGAGTATGAGGCAGTTCTTACAACACCAGAGATAACCATTATCTCTCAAATCTTTGAAAGTTGTAAAGTACGATCTTTCCTAAACAAATTTACAAATGAGGTTAATGTTTCAGACATGCGTCTGGATCGTTTCTCCCCGCGTCACCAGTGAAAATTGGCTTTGTTCCAAGGCGGACTTTCCCACTAAATAAATGTTAAATAAGTAAATAAATGTGCTCTGCTACCCAAAATGTTATTTTAGTGTTACAAAAGGTCATTAAAGTGGTTTTGTAATAAACTTTATATTTTAAACTAATGGTGAATTTGTTTTTTTTTTTTTCTTTTGCAAATTCTTTTAAGACCATATTTGACACTAGTTCAGAGATTTTAAAACCAAGCTGAAACTGAAGGCTCTTGATGTGCATCACAAAGCTGGTTGTGGTCCACAGTCTCCATTTTTTTAATTTATGCAGTGTTTTAGTACATTTTATTTTGATATAGTGGCATCGTTTGAGTTTAGATATGGTTTGATTATTGTATTAAGAACCCTTCATAAATGTCAGAATACGAGGAAAATGTGGTAGATTTCATTTGTAAATACCAGGAAATCAGTCTGCAGACTATTACATGCCTAGCCAATAACCAGACCGTGCAGACTTCCATTTCAATGTTGGGGGGGGGGGGGGGACTATTAGCTTCCCATTGGCCAGTGCCTGATGAATAGTTATTGAATGTGAGACTGAAACTGAGGGACAGTGACTGCAGTAGCTATAGTCAAGTAACCTGTCTGGAACATGACGTGTGAAGATATGCAGGTGTATGTGCAGACCAAGCACACAGTACCTGTCCTGCATGCTATCCTCAGAGCCCCCCTCCCCCTGCATGCACACACGTTGTCAAATACTTCTCATGCTTAGCTTTGCATCCTCACTTCCACTGTTGTCACACATGGATATCTTCATTCCTTAATCTTTTCCATAAATGGCAAATTCATCCCTTCTCTGCAACCCATTTCAGTTAACTGGATGTCCTCATTTCCAGTCCTGGGTCCCAGTTGATGGAGATGCAGTCTGTGTTACTGCCTAAAATGGCTTTGTGAGTAACAGGGAACCTTTGCTGACTCGAGGCAATCAGAGTATGTGCTACCCTTAAACTGTATCATACGTACAACGCTACTTATTTGGCACATGAATGCAAACACCCTCTATTTCTGATAAGCAAGTGCACCCACAGACGCTGTATAGCGATTGCTGAATCACGTCATCTATAAATGGGCATGAGTATTGTATTCTGTCCCGTGATCATAAATGTGCAATATTATAAGTAGGTGTTGTATCAGCAACCCACCCTGGTTCTCATGCTGTTTACTTTTGTTTCAAAGAGACACAACTTGCATTTCTTAAGAAACAGGTGGATTGTGTGTTTTCCTTATTCATAGAAAGAAATTGTAAAACATTTAAAAAATAATATTGTTTCAGGAACAAGCAGTACAAAACAGAAATTTAGGTTAATACAATTATTAAATCCCTAATTCCACTGTTATATGCTGAGTTGTTTGACAGGGATATTTTTTTAAGTTTCTATGAATGTACGCATTAAAGAGTGACCAAAAGTGTTTAACAACAGTGCGTCTTTAAAAGTTGTAAATTAAATAATTAATTATTAAATAATTTAAAAAAACTGTGCAAGAGATTGTTGGACACAGTGTATATGTTAATGTTAAGTTTTCACACTGTAATGCACCTGGAGTTGGCATACAACTGAACATGGTGTTGAAATAATATGTTCATAGCTGGAAAACTAAATCTGGGATAATTTGAAAGAAACCAGAGCAAGGAATAAACATGACATTTGTAGAAAATTGGCTAACGTTTCTGTTGTGCATTCTTGACTTCACATTGGTGTTATTCTGAGCTCTACAGAAACAAAATGCACTGTTGTATTCAAGAACAAATGAACAAATAACAGAATTCAAGCAAATTTAATTGACAGATGGTGAAAACATTCAGACATTAATTTTACTTTCAAAATTATTTTTTTAAATAAATACATGGAATGGTGAAATGCATATTTTTATTGTTTGATAACTGTTTTCAATAGATGTTTTCAACTTGATGTTTTCTAACTTTACAGAACATTCAGGTACTAGGGAAGAAGCATAATATATAAACAGCAGACAGTTAATTAATAATTGTGTAGTAGAAACATCAACATATTTTCTATCGTCAACGGGAAAGGAAATGTTTAAAAACACAGAGCGTGACATTATATTAGATGATTTAAAACAGGAGCTTAACTTTGCCTATATTTTAAGGAAATTTTGTAGTCTCCATATCTAGTGGTCATTTGCTTCACTCTATTTGGCTATTCTCAGTGTTTGCCTATGACAGACAAACCTATTCATAGAAACATGGAGATAGGGAACGCATTTTTTTTGTTATAGACAAAGAAATTGTTATGAAGCACAAAGACATTATAGTTGCCAAGCTGAATGTCAGCTCCCTGGTTTTTACATTATCCATTCAGCTCATTTGTAAGGGTCACTTAGATCTCTTGTCAGCATTATGTAATGTCCGCACATGTATGTAGAAGCTGAAACAGTTAACTTCCTCCTAGTGACACACATGGCATGTGCTTTTGATCATTAATTGGGTTACAAAGGCAATGGAATTTTAAACATTTTTAATCTTTTATGATCAGTAACAACTATCATTCTGAAACTGTGAAAACAATGAGTGCTATCATATGTCATAATTCAATAAATCCAGACCTCTTTTAAAAGAACAATAACTGCTTGTCAATACAAGTTTCTTAATTCAACCATACATTAACATTTGTAAAAGTGTACTATTTTATGATACTCTCCTGAATATTTTCACGCTTCCGGTGGAATACCAGTTAACAAAAACATAAAATTAACTTAAATAACATGTCTAACCACTACATTTACAACTGCAAACTATTTCTATGTTAAAGATTATCATCAAATGCCATTTATACTTTCTATGATATATTTATGTACCCTTTTTTATAAACCTCTATTTCACACATACCTGATGTTTTGTGATTCTCAGTTGACAGATGTTTAAATGACGCTGAAAAGAAAAGCTCCACAAAAAACAACAAATAGGTTAGTATAGCAGACAGGTTAGCTGCTTTATAGTATCTTGAAGGGTATAATCTAACACGTCATATGACATTCAGTAAAGCAGGTTTTTTTAGTTTAGTCAGTCCCTTGTGTAAAGCAATTATTAAAATATGTAAACCTTACATTGAATTTTATAATATTGCACTGAAAAGGTATTTGGAGAAAAATGCTGCTGGGATCTGGGAGTGTTTCAGTGTATGCCTGTATCTTCCATTATTTGTAAAGAACACAAAAGAAAACAAGAATTGTGTGTGGCAATATGTCATGTGAGAGTAAGGTGTTGCTGGAAGATTTTTATAGGTGAGGTGTTTTCACATTTCTCACTCACTCCACATATATACATACGATCTGTGGTGAGCTTTACATGTCAGACCCTTCAGCAAAAGTATGCTTGAATTTAGCGACACACCGATTAAGGGATGTGACTTTATTCACACTGGATCTTGAGTACATTGCTGAATGATGTAAAATCAATAATCTGGGGTCACTAAAATGAACCAGCTGCTTGTTCATCAGTGTGAATATAATTTGCCCCTCATGAAGGTAAGAGCTGCAAATGAGTTTCAGCCTACAAACATATGCCCAAATTCCTTAATTTTCTCTTGCATAGTTTATGACACTCAGTCAGCTTTAATACAAATGATTTTACGTCATTATTGAATGGAGGTATGCATGCATATTGATTTAGAAAAATACAATAAATGTTTTATTTTATTTATGTGTTTATTTTACATTTGTTTACTGGAAAGGACTGACCGGATATATGTCCATTTTCAGTGGAGGCCCAGAGAGAAATGTTACATTAGTAATATTTACGAATTAACATAGTTTACAGTCTTTAGTAAGGTTACAAACATTTATAGAACATGGTTGGCATAATTAGTTTAGGCAACTAAGTTTCACACAGGGTTTCACACAGATAAGGGCTTTGTCCCTAATGAGCTCTAGATATGCCACAAAGAAAAGTCATATACATTTTATAGTCGAATGACAGATTTGATTAGGTAAGGTATCCAATACCAGCGGGTGTGTGTTAGGTTTTGAACAGGGACATTGCCAGTGCATTTGAAAGTGTAGTTTGAGGGTTTTTTTAAACTGGGTTAGACAGGGCTGGAGAGTAAGTTCAACAGGTAGAGAGTTCCAAGTTTTGCCTACAGAGTTGGCAAATAGAGAGTCCCCAGCCACATTTATGCTTTTGGTTGTTTGAACCAACAGTTTGTCAGCAGAGCGCAGTGACCTCAGGTTGCTGTAGGGATTAATGATCTTGTTTAGTGCTGGTGTCTTATCGGGGTGGGTTAGAACTTTGTGGGGTATTATAAGTTGGTTGTATTGGAGAATTAGTCCTTTCAAGCCAACCTAGTTGAGATAAGTTGATACAGTGGTGGGTGCTAAAGGTTGTACCTGTAGCAGATCTAGCAATATGGTTGTAACAGCTAGCAAGTTTGCTAAGAGTGGTTTTATTCAAGTTAGTGAAAAGGGGGGGCATAGAGAAGGGTAGACAGTAAGTGGGAGTGAGCGATAGAAGTTCTTGCAAATGGAGTGAGGAAAAGATGGATCTTATAGAGGGAGCCCAGTTTTTTGTTGACAGTTTTGATGGTTTGATTGACATGGGTATCATATTTTAAGGTATTGTTGACTGTGACCCCTAGGAGTTTGGTGTGAACATCTGGGGATATAAGTGTGCCATTACTGGATCTTATGGTAAAGAATGGTGAGGAGGACTTACAGGTGGGGGAAAAGATTAGCAGCTTAGTTTTGTTGGGGGTTTAAAATAAGCTGACGGTTTGGGAACCATTTTCAACATCATTGAAAGTATTCTAGGTTAGGGTCATAAGCTCAGTTGGGGAGGAGGCTGTGCAGATTAAAGTGGAGTTGTCCACATATTGGATGCAGGTGGCCTTGGGAGTGATTGTGGGTAGGTCATTGATAAAGACTGAGAAGAGAAGTGGTCCTAGTATGGAGCCTTGGGGGACTCCTAGTGTGATGGGTAGACGAGTGGATCATGTATTCTGCCATAATACTGCTTGTTGTCTTTCAGACAGATAAGATAGGAACCATTTAATCGAACAGTTATTTAGTGACAGTTTCTTCAGGGTATGGATAAGTAGTTGGTGGTTGACCATATCAAAGGCCTTAGAGAGATCTAGGAAGAGAGCTGAGGTAAGTTTGTTATTGTTTCAGTTGAGGTTGATGGAGTTAGAGAAGGATAAGAGGGCTGAGGTGGTGCTGTGGTTTGACCTAAAGCCACGCTGAGAGTTGGTCAGTAGTTTATTCTGGGTGAGATGGTGCATTAATTGGTTATGGATGCATTTTTCCATTTTTTTGGCCAGAGGTGATAGTATGGCTATTGGTCTGTAGTTTGAGAGGTCTAATGAGTTCCCTCTTTTATGGAGAGGAATAACGTGGGAAAGCTTCCAGATAGAGGGAATGGTGGCTTTGGACAAGGTGGGGTTTATAATAATAGAAATAGGGTATGCAATGGCATCTGCCACTTTCTGTAGATATTCTGGTGGGAGGAGATCAGCTGCTAGGGTAGTGGGTTTTAGTTTGTTAATTAGAGATCTGATGGTAGATGTAGATACAGGCTGGAAGTTAAAATATTGGTGTTTTATGTTTTATTGAGTGGGGAATAAGAAACTTTATGCTTTACTAAGTGGGGAATAAGAAAAGCTGTGCCATTACTTCTAATAGTCACACTTGAAACCATGTAGAATATCGAGCAAAGTATAAAGTTTGTTGGACTATATAGATAATAAATTAGTAAAAACACAACAAAAAGTCATTCAGGCATTCAGGTTTGTAATAACAGAACAGCACAAGAAGGGAGTCTATTATTGACACACTGAGACGCAATGCTTTGATTAAAGTGAAGCAATCTAAAGAAGAACAACTCAATTTATCCAAAGTAAGTGGGCAAATACAAGGTAACAGCCTTACTGGCCCTCATCCATCAAGGTAACACAAGGCAACAACTGCACTGGTCCTGAGTCAGTAGGTAACACAGGGCAATAGCTCCTTGTCCTGGGTCACTGGGTAACACAAGGTAACAGCTCTACTGGTTCTGGAACAGTAGGTAACACAAAGTAACAACCTAACTGGTCCTGCGTCAGTAGGTAACACAAAGAAACAGCCTTTACTGGCCTCTAGGGCTAATACAAGGTTATAGCTCCTTGGGTCCTGATTCAGCAGGCAACACAAGTTAACTACTTCAGTGGCCCAGAGTCAGTAAGGAAACACAAGGTAACAAATTCATAGTACCCAAGTCAGTAGGAACAGCCTCATTGGTCCTGAGTCAGTACCTTAACACAAGATAACAGTCAGATTGGTCCTGTGTCAGTACTCTTAACACAAGATAACAGCATCATTGGTCCTGAGTCATTAGGGAAATACAAGGTAACAGCCCCACAGGTCCTCGGTCAGTAAGGAAACACAAGGTAACAGCCTCACAGGTCCTCAGTCAGTAGGGGAATGCAAGGTAACAACTCCACAGGTCCTCAGTCAGTAGAGGAATACAAGGTAACAGCCTCACAGGTCCGCAGTCAGTAGGGGAATGCAAGGTAACAGCTCCACAGGTCCTCAGTCAGTAGGGGAACACAAGGTAGCAGCCTCACAGGTCCTCAGTCAGTAGGGGAATGCAAGGTAACAGCCTCACAGGTCCTCAGTCAGTAGGGGAATGCAAGGTAACAGCCTCACAGGTCGTCAGTCAGTAGGGGAACACAAGGTAGCAGCCTCACAGGTCCTCATTCAGTAGGGGAACACAAGGTAACAGCTCCACAGGTCCTCAGTCAGTAGGGGAACACAAGGTAACAGCACATGTCCTAAGTCAAAGAGGAACACAAGGTAACAGCTCCACATTTCCTCAGTCAGTAGGGGAACACAAGGTAGCTCTACTGGTCTTAAGTACATAAGGAGCACAAAGCAACAACCCCACTAATCCTGAGAAGGTAAAACACTCAATATTCTTGGTAACTGAAGGGTATAAAATAAAGTACTTTTTCACACAGAATTTTTGCCCTTCTATAAACAAGTTAATTGCACAGAGAGGAGTAGAGAAATATACTGAAAGTAATGACAGAAAGATATAGAAGGTAATGCAAAAGAATGTATTTGTTCTTTTTTAAATACTTTTACCAAGGTTTTAAATTATTTTCAAAAAGTAGGGCAGAAAGTCAAAAAGAAAGCGTTTCCTCTGTGAGACAGTTCTTAATTTTATTTATTTATTATTTTATTTTACATTTGTTGACCGGGAGAATCCGACTGGATATATGTCCATTTTCAGCGGAGGCCCGGGGAGAAAAGCTCCACATTTAGAGTAAATTACATACAGGATAAAATAGATACATATTAATACATTATTGTAATAACCAACAGAGTTGCAGGATAGCATTCATAGACAAGACATTATTAGGAAAAGATAGGCACAGGCAAAGAGTAATTTTACTTATACTAGATAGTCTAACTTGACAAGGAGTGAGAATAGTGTTAGGTAGTGTAGAGAAGATTGAAAGACTTATTACGGGGGTAATAGAGAAGATCCGGAGAGTACAACAGGAAGGAGATTGGTTGATAGATGAGAAAAAGAAGTAGGCAAAGTAGGAAGATGTTAATCTGGATATGAGCATTGGCAAAGCCAGTGAGACTGGAGATGGTGGGTAAGACTTTTTTTGAATTGGGGTAGGGAGGTAATGGTGGTCATAATAGGTGGGAGGGAGTTCCATATCTTACCAATGGAATTGGCAAATAATGCATCTCCTCCAGAGTTAAAGGATTTGACTGTTTGAATGAGTGTTCTACACGAGGACCGAAGGCTATTTAGATTGGTGTATGGAATGATTAAATTACCCAGTGCTGGGGACTTTTCAGGGTGTTTGAGTATTTTGAATGCCTCAATGAGTTGGTTTAGTTGAAGAAGGTTTGGGAGTTCTAACCAGCCAAGGTATTTTAGGTTAATACAATGATGAGTTCTATATGGTTTGCCAGTTGCAAATCTGGCTATATTGTTGTAGGAGCATGATAGTTTATTTAGGTCTGATCTGTTAAGGTTGGTAAACAATGGGGAGGCGTATAGAAGGGTGGAGAGTAAATGCGAGCGAGCAAGGGTTACTTTTGCATTTGGTGTTAGAAAGGATTTGATTCTATATAGTGACCCTAGTTTCTTGTTAACGGTCTTAATGGTTTGATTAATATGGATGTCGAATTTGAGTTTATTATCAATGGTCACTCCTAATAGTTTCGTGTGGGAGTCTGGGGAGATAATTGTCCCATTATTGGATTGTATGGTAAAGGCAGTGTTTGGGAGTTTTTGGGTAGGATGGAAGAGTAATAATTTGGTTTTCTTTGGATTCAGAATTAGTTGCCGTCCAGCTAGCCACTTTTCTATTGCTGTGAAACAGCTTTGGGTGTTAGATAGTAGTTTGTCAAGGGATTTGTCAGAGCATATTAATGTCGAGTCATCGGCATATTGAATACAGGTGGCCTCAGGGATGACTTTATGAAGGTCATTAATAAAGACTGAAAAGAGAAGTGGACCCAGTATGGACCCCTGAGGAACTCCAATGGTATTTGGAAGGAGGTTGGAGAGCTTATTTTGCCAAAGTACTGCTTGCTTCCTACCAGAGAGATAGGCCTGAAACCAGTCTAGAGTTAGGTTATCCAGGTGGAGGTTTCTTAGGGTATCATGGAGTAGTCGGTGGTTTACCATGTCGAAGGCCTTTGATAAGTCTAGAAAGAGTGCTGAAGATATATTTTTGTTATTCCGGTTTTGGTTTATTATATCAGTAAAAGAGAGGAGCGCTGTAGTAGTGCTGTGATTGGGTCTAAAGCCATGTTGAGAGTTGGTGAGGAGATTGTTCTGGGTAAGATAGTGAAGGAGTTGTTTGTGTAGGCATTTTTCCATGATTTTGGCTAGTGGTGACATTATGGCTATAGGCCAGTAGTTTGATAAGTCAGTGGATGTGCCGCCTTTGTGAAGTGGGATTACGTATGATATTTTCCATATTGAGGGAATTGTAGATTCGGAAATGGTACGATTAATAAGTATAGAGATGGGGTAAGCTATGTCCTCTGCAGTTATTTGTAAGTATTCAGCTGGCAGGAGGTCTGCGGAGAGGGTGCTTGGTTTAAGTTTTTGAAGTAAGGATCTTATGGAGGAAGTGGAGACTGGTTGTAGGTGGAAAGTGTGAAGGGTTTTTGGAGTGAGTTCTGTAGCAGTGGAGGCTGTGGTGGATAGTTGGTTAGCTAAGGCTTGGATAGTATCCGTAAAGAAAGTGTTAAAGGTATTGGCTACTTCTTCAGGGTTTTTATCTGCTATTGTTTCTGGGGTAGGAGTGGAGGATTTCCCAGGATGGAGAAGGTTATTTAGACCTGCCCAAAATTTTTGAGGGTTGTTTTGGTGTTTATTTTGAAGTTGGCAGTAGTAGTTTCTTTTGTCTATTAGTATGGCTTTTTTTGTCATATTTCTTTGTTGCTGAAATTTAATGCGGTCTGGGGGCGATTTGGTTGTACGCCATTTTTCCCAGGATTTGTTTCTGAGTTTTATTTTAGATTTTGTTTCTTTTGTAAGCCAAGGTGTAATATTTGTTTTAGTTTTGATTAGTCTTTTAGGGGCATGAGTATTAAGTATGGTTAGGAAAGTGGTATTAAATTTAGAAACTGCCTCTTCTAGGGGGAGGTACTTAAGAGTTGCCCAGTTACAGGATCTAAGTTCCATTTTAAACTTTGAGAGGTCAAAATTTTTCTTATTTCTAATTGACTTATACGTGGGAGGTATAGGACTACCTGTTTTATTTTTCCTTATATATGTTATAAGGTGATCGCTGAGTTCATCTGGGAGGGTCCCAGATGTATACATTTGGGGTTGACTGTTTATAAGGATCCAGTCAAGGATACTCTCTTTTTGGTTAGAGTTCCCAACTCTGGTAGCAGAAGTGATGGTCTGAGAGAACCCATGAAGATTTATATGGGTAGGGTTAGTCTCTGAGGAGCATATGTACCAGTCAATGTTAATATCGCCCAGGATTATAGTTTCCTGTGGGTAGTTATTGGTTAGCCAGTTAAGAATGCTTTCCAATGTGTCAGAGTTTTTCCCCGGGGGGATGTACATTACAATTAGATTAATACTTTTTTTTCTATTAAGCTGTAGTTTTAGAGCAAGTATCTCAGCATTAGAGATTTGGGGTGGTTGAGTAGGGTTAAAACTGACATTTAGATTACTTTTGTAGAGCACTGCAATGCCGCCACCCTTTTTTTTCATACGGTCGGCTCTATGTATATTATAGCCTGGTGGTATAATCTCATTGTCATTGGTCCCTGGTTTTAGCCAAGTTTCTGTTAAACACATAATATCTGGGAGGTGGGTAGCTAGTAGAGCATGCAGGTTGTGTATTTTATTGTTGATGCTTCTAATGTTTAAGTGGCAGATTTGGAGGGAGTTAGTATATCTTGGTGGGCTATTAGAGTTGATTTTTGCTGTGGGGCCAGGGTTCGGGTGGACATCTCCATCTTTAGTGATGCTTTTTCTGAGATATTCCACCAGCCTCATAAGTTTCTGCAACAATTTCTGCCCTTGTTTAGATTTGGGGCGTGTTTGGTCTGGTTTGTAAGGGTAGTAGTAATTAGAATTTGTGGTTTTTCTGTGTAGTTGTTGGGTTGTGTTGTTGGTATTATACAGAGGTAGGGGAGCTTTAGTTTGATATCTGGGGTAATGGAAACCTGAGTAGGGTTGATCTTCATATTTGGTTATAAGGTAGAGTATGGTAATTACTGGTAGTAAAAAGGATAACATTTTTAGTGTTGCCCTTCTTTTTCCCTGTAGGGCGGATGTAGTTTTCTTTGAGCTGGGGTGCATTGCTGTAGGAGGAAAGTAGGAGCCTTTGCTTTTTTAAAGTTTGAAGGGGAGGAAGGTTTTGGTGTTTGAAAGGGGGTGGGGGGTAACAGGAAGTAAAATTTGGTAGGCTAAGAAAGATAGAGGGGCGTGGCTACTTAGCTATAAATGTAGGACTACTGGGGGCGGGTGAGATTTGGGGGCAGGGCGGGGCGCGGAGCGAGCCCGAGCGCAGCGAGGGCGAGCGGAGCGGGGTTTTTTCCAGTTCCAAATTGACTATGGGCAAGTGGAAAACAGGCAAGTAGAATGTTAATGCAGGAAGTAACCCAAAATACAATATACTCTAACTATTTTTTAGGAGCTCTGTTTCCAGAAGCTTTGGGAGATGTACTATTAACTTCAATTTATGTGGATTTTACTGCCGTTTCTTTGAACCCAGTGCACCAGCGGTTATACTTGTAAAATAGTATTGACTATTGACCAGATTGACTATGGGCAAGTGGAAAACAGGCAAGTAGAATGTTAATGCAGGAAGTAACCCAAAATACAATATACTCTAACTATTTTTTAGGAGCTCTGTTTCCAGAAGCTTTGGGAGATGTACTATTAACTTCAATTTATGTGGATTTTACTGCCGTTTCTTTGAACCCAGTGCACCAGCGGTTATACTTGTAAAATAGTATTTATTTTAGTTAAGATAGACTCTTGATAAAGTGATTAACCTTGTTTTTTTTAGAATTGAAGGCACCAAGTGATGAGAGCTTTTCTGTGGGTACTGTTCAGTTTTAGCGACCCTCAGGATAGGTAGTATATAGCCAGCAGGGAAAGTAGAAAGGGTAGTGCCTGTAAGGAAAAACGCAGATACATAGATAGATTTTACATCATTCCCATTTACAGTTGCAGTACAAATGGCAAGTAGTAAGACTTGAAAATCAAACTTATTGGGTAGTATGTAATGAAAAATCACAATTATTTGGTACAGTTCAATGTTTAAAACACAGCGTTGGTAAAACTCAAATACGCTATCTATTTAACACACAGCATTAGCAAAACTCAAGGAAGACTTTCTAGACTAAATATTATTTCTGCATTCTGTTAAGTGACTTGAGGAAAAGTTGTAATAGAGTGAAGGAATGCATGCAGGTCAAGAGAATATGCATGCATACATGCAAACATACATACTTCCATACATGTATATATACATGCATACATACATGAATCTAGGCGAAAGGAAGAAGCTAATAGTAAGCCTGTGTATGCATACATTGATACATGCATGCATGCAAGCATATCACTGTGCCAAATATAATATCTGTTACCTGCACTAAACATTTGTTATTGGCATCAATCAAATACAACCAAACATTTTACGTACTCACTGCTGTTTCACCTAAGTTAAACCCATCAAGTTACCACTCTTTCTATAATAAATGAAGGCGTCTTGTTTTCATTCTATTTGATCTCCAAAACCTCAAGATATTATATCTAAAAACTATCCCACTCTCAAAAAAGAAGAAAAACCTATATGTTGTAAACTAGAACCAAAATAGAGTACAAAAAATAAAACTGCAGACATTAAGTGTACCAAACTTTAATGTATCCACTTTTCATCTTCTTTGTTGGTTATTTTAAGTGGGGGTGAGAGCGTTTCCACGAAGTCAGTGGAGCTCATGGTAGTGGTATGGTGGCCTGTTCCTGGCTAGCAGCTCGGTGGTGGTGTCAGCCGCCTCTGCACATGCACAGTAGCAGTTTTATATAAATAAAAATGTCATACTAATGTACCACTTAGATTCCCATGCATACCGCTGCATCTGTTGGCTAGCAACTGAAAGGGGAACAACGGTGGTGTTTTTTTCCATGGACAATGAGGCACCCTCATGTTACGGCTGCTTCTGCGCATGCATGGTAGTATTTTAATAATAATAAATATGTCATATTAATTACTTCAGGCATACTGCTCCGATTCCAGGCATACTGGTCACAGGCTTATTGTGACTGCTTATTTGAACTGTTTCTTTCTGAAATTGGTGCGCCTTGTTGTTGTAGCATAGACCAGATTCAGGCCTGCTGAATCTAGCTTTGTTTGTATAACTTGAGGGACTGATCCAGGCCATCTTTTTTTTGGAAAAGGTTCCCCTGCACCCTAGTAAGCAGGGGTGTGCAGTTAGAACTTGTCTGATTAAAGACTGCTGGAACAGGACTCGGTTTTGAGCTTTTTTTTGGTTAAGTGGGTAACTTGTTTAAATCAGTTTGTTTGTTTTCTATTGTTTTATTTATATATATATATATATATATATATATATATATATATATATATATATATATATATTGCACTTTATTCATCTGCTTTTACTGTATTTATGCCTCTTCCTACTTTACTATGGGGGCATTGACTACAACTCTGATCGGTGATATATAACAATAATTATCCTTTTTCTGTGCTTTTAAACTATTTTTTGGGTGTATCTGCTTTATTTTCTGAAAAAAAAAAAAAAATAAATAAATATATATATATATATATATATATATATATATATATATATATATACTTGTTTCCCGCCTTTCTTAGCTAGTATAGTCCAGTTTTCAGGTTAGTGCTGAATTCAGGGCTGTGTTACAAAACCCTCTGTTTGCCCATCTTACTTGGATAGAAGGAAGTTTCTCTGTTCACCTGTGAGAGAGGGGAGCTTTGAGCAACCTATCTGTCCCTGGAGGAGTGGTTTCAGCCCAGAAATTAGTAGTTTATTGGCCATTTTGGGCTAATTTCTATCTCTTTCATTTCCCTGCTATAAATACCATATTTGCCCGGTTTTGCACGCTAGGCAGCACCGGTTAGCTAGGATAAAACTATTCCCAGCTCCACAAAGTCTCCTCTTAATTTTTCCCGTGGAAGTAAACAAACTTTCAACTTACGCACTCAAGCTATTCATTTCTCAGCCCGGCACTTGCTCAAAACTTATAGCAAGCATTTATAAACCCTAGCACTAGACCCTCCTATACTGTACAGAAGGACAAGGCTCTCTATTCGACCTTACCAGCCATCCAGTAAAACAGTTCACTGTACCTATCCAGGCATGTCCAAAGGGCAGTTTCAGGTGTACTTTCCAGTCTAACTAGTGAATCTGGGCATTTTGAGGCAATGTTACAACTGCCTCATGTACACAGACAACCCCCCTCCTCCTACCACCAAACACTAATACATGCAAGAGATGCAGTTTTACAGCCAAACTAGAGGCTAAGCTCTCTCAACCCAAGACTAGATCAGACAGTCAAGAGGAGAAGGGAAATACTTGCATCACACCACCAGTCTTACATAGACCTATTAAACCAGCACCGGCAAAAAACACACATAAATACACAAAAACATAATCGGAGGCTCTAAATAAAAATCTGCAAAACCAATAGAGACATCCAAAGCAAATATCCAAGCAACCTCCACCCCCCCCAACACAAACCATGAAACACATACTTCACAAAACCAGTGTGCCATGCAATCACAGCCATTAAGGCAAAATAACATACCCAACATACTAGTAATAGGTGACTCTATAGTCAGGCACACTGACGTCCCACTCACTAGGCTGAATAAGGAGAAGGTTACTGTTAGCTGTCTGTTGGGTGCCAGGATCCACCACATAACACAAGCACTCAGGTCACTCCAGAACAAGTACAAATATGACTCTGTCATAGTCCATGTTGGTGTGAATGACCTGAGCCATACCGCCTGGACTACATGAAGAGAGACATGGAAGAGCTCTCTAATCATGTAGCCCAGGCTGGTATGACCCTGACCCTGAGCAGCATCCTGCCCTCACCAAGAATGATACCATGGTATAAAAAAAAAATCTCGATTTCAACAATTGGCTAAGTTTCTGGTGTCATTCAAAGGGGATCCAGTGTCTGTCCACCTGGGATGACATGCTCGACAAGCCACGCTGCTTTGCTAGAGATGGTTTGCACCTGTCACCCTTAGGCTTTTGAATACTTGCCAAGGCTCTTGCCACCCCCATAGTGCCTTTTTTTAGGCAGGGCTCAAAAGACAAACCCACCGCCATAAATAGCACAAGTAACAAAAAACTGAAGGTAATGGCAATCCTCAGTATGGAGAAAATCGATATATGTGCATTAACAGAAACCTGGTTTATGGCTCCAGAGAGCACCCCAGCACTATCAGGCTACAGCTCATACCATACATTTTGGCCACAGAACCCAAACCGAAATACAAAAGATGGGGGCGTATCCATATTCATCAAGGATACCCACACCTCCAGGTTAGTGTCACAGCACGATGCTTCAGAGATCATCCACGTGCAACTAACAATGGGCAAAACTGCAATTCAAATTGTAGCTTGCTACAGATCACCCACCATGTCCCAGGACCCCCATTCTGTATTTCTGGAAACACTGGGAAACATAAAGGTCCTACGAAACACCCTAATATTGGGTGATTTCAATTACCCAAACATTAACTGGGAGAACTACTGAAGTACTAACTCCCTTGCCCAACTTTTCCTAGAATTTATAAACTCAAACGCCCTGGTTCAACTGGTCAACACACCAGAGGTGACAACATATTGGACCTGGTCATCACCAACATGGGTGACCGGTGTTCCATACCAGAGGTTAGATCTGACCATAAACAAATCACTTTGGATATCCATATTCCGCCCCCACCCTCGGACAAGAAAGCCATCATGAAAAACTTTTCAAAAGCAAACTTCACATTACTTAAGACCGAAGTGGAAAGTTTCAAAGTCCCCATGCTGAAGGATAACACTGTCCAACCTGAAAAATCCTTTACTAATGCATTCTATGGGCAGCTACAAGAATGCATGGACCGTGCCATCCCAAGCAAAACCAAGACTCACTCCTCCAAGAAAAGGCAACCAGTCTGGTGGACTCCTGCCATAAAAAAGCTATACAATAGGAGGAAACTAGTACAGAAAAGAGTAAAATCCCAAGAAGGGAAGACATCCCTGATCAGTATCAGCAAGAAACTACGATCCCTCATAAAATCATCCAAGGTGAGCTTTGAAAGAAAAATTGACAAGGACTCCAAAAATAACCACAAGGCATTCTTTAGCTATGTCAAAAATCTAAGTGGCAATGCACAGATCTGCTCTGAGTTAGTGCAGAATGGCACAAAATACACTGAACCGACTGATATCACCAACATCCTGGCAGACAGGTTCAGTGCAAACTTCACCCCCTCTCACCCCCAAAAGGGCCCATAATCATAACAGAAGAATGTAGACTCCCTGAAATCACAGACACTCAGGTTAAAACAGCCCTCTCTAAAGCCAAAAACTCAGCATCAATGGGACCAGACGGTGTCCCAGGCTGCGTCCTACACAAGCTCAAAGACGAACTAACCCCTCACCTAAACACACTGTTCAAACTCAGCCTCTCAACAGGCTACATACCCATAGAGTGGAGCACAGCAATGGTTATTCCACTCCCCAAAGGTGGAGCCACAACAGACCCCTGGAACTATAAGCCTGACTAGCTTGGTCTGCAAGGCTATGGAGCGCATCATCATGGAACTCATTAACAGAGACATTGGGAACCTCCAAACACTGGACCCTACCCATTTGGCTTTGTTAAGGGAAGATCATGCCTCCTAAACCTGGTGGACTTCTTTGAGACAGTTACCAAGGCTATAGATGAGGGAAAGGTGGTACACACAGCCTACCTGGACCTTGCTAAGGCCTTCGACACTATTCCCCATTCTGGTATTATAGACAAGCTCACCAGCCTGAACATAAACCCCTACGCCACAAGATGGGCTGTCAACTGGTTCATGGACAGAACCCACACTGTGACAGTTGCGGGAGCTAGGTCCATCTCTAGACTGGTTACAAGTGGTGTTCCCCAGGGCTCAGTCCTAGGACCCCTCCTGTTTGGCATATACTTCTCAGAGGTACAGGCAAGCACAGGAGGACTATGGCTGACCAAGTTCACAGACAACTGCAAACTATGGGGTTATAATTGACTCTCTGGCTGACACAGACATCCTCCAAAAGTGTCTCACTGAGATGGATACCTGGTGTCAAAATCATGGCCTCAAGCTAAATGCCAAAAGTGCATAGTCATCCCCTTTGGAAAAAACAAAGTACCCATAGACTACCACATAGGTGGCAGTCCCCTAAATACAGAAGACGTAATAAGGGATCTGGGGACCCAAGTAGATAGTAATCTCACCTTGGTAATCACTTTGCCAAAGTGGTTAGAAAATCCTTCTACGTGGTCCACCTAATCACAAAAGGGTTCGCATCCAGATCAAAAGAGGTCATTGTGCCCCTCTACTCATCACTCATCAGACCCATCTTAGAGTACAATGCTCCATTTGGGATGTACCTTACAAGATGCCTGCAACAGCTGGAAAGACCAGAGAAGTACCTCACCAAGAGGATCAATGGCCTCAAACAGATGCCCTATGCAGCTCGACTGAAGAAACTCCAGTTGTACTCGGTTGCATACCACCTACTCAGAGGTGATCTCTGCCTGACATACAAGGCCATGTCCAACCCAGAATTGATGGACATGTTCCACCTAAAGAAAACCTTATCCCCTCGAGCCACATGCTCTAGGGATCTAAACCTCACCACAACAATAAATAGGACATGCTGGAGGGATAGATTCCTGTCCCAGAGACTTCCCATTCTTTGGAACAAGATCCCAATCTACATTAGGCAGAGCTCCTCGCTAACACTCCTCAAAAGAAACCTTGACGAGTGGATGGGAAACAAAAAGTTTACCTCGGGGATCACTTCAGTGGTTCTGATGGACAGAAGCACAGGGAACTAATCTAAGGGTGGAGAGAGAAAGCCAACACATTCTGGCTAGGCTTATAAATGCCTTCGGGCAGATAGCCTAGTATCCACCTATGAACCCATGAACCACTCCACCAGCAGATGTGCTTGGGTGGCATACAGATTCTTGTACGCTTGCTCGAAGTGTGCAGATGTTCACCCAGTGGTGCAGTGTGGAAGGCATGAGGGTCAGTTGGTGGAGCAAAAATCATCCTTTGCTGGACAGATTGGATTAGGGGGCCCATCTCCAGGGTTGCAAGGAGTACGCAGTAGGGGTACCTTTCATGTTTAGAAAGGGTGGCCTTTTTGAGGGGAAAGAGGACGACTCAGGGACACATTCTCCTATTAAGATGCATGTCTTGCGGGACATGCTTCTGCATTATCTGCAGCCAGTGGTGGCAGGGTAATTGATTGGGGGGTTTTAAGGGGGTTTCCTATTAAGTCTAAATTGGTAGGTGATGGAGTAGTTGGGAGAAATATGAGATCAGTGAGGGGCTGCGAGGATATTTTGGAGGCTTTGGCTGCGAAGGAGTGACAGGTGGGCCAGTTATTGAGCCCATTTGATAGCCCTCCATTCACCAGTTTTAAGGTCTTGTTATTGGTATTGGTACCTAAAGAAAAGCCAGGGCAATTTCATTTGATTCACCATTTGTCTTACCCTGAGGGGAAGTCTGCCAATGACTTCATTTCAGTAGAGAAGACTAAGGTGAGTTATGTGTCATTGAATGATGCTGTCTGCATCATTAGAGGGTTTAAAGATCCATGGTTGGTTAAGGTGGACATTGAGTCTGCTTTTTGACTTTTGCCAGTTTGAGAAGTGGATTGGCTGTTGTTGGGCATGGTGGTAGGGACAAGTTTTATTTTGACAAAGGCATGCCAATGGGATGCTCAATAGCTTGTTCCACTTTTGAAAAGTTTAGCATGGCTTTACATTGGATCTGGCAGCAGCGGGTAGATAAACAGAGGGCAGTGCATTATTTGGATGACCTTTTTCTGGAAGGTGAAGGGAATGAGGGAGCAGCAATAGCTATGCATTGGTGTTTGAGGATGTGTGAGTAAATGGTGGTTCCATTAGCCATCCACAAGTTGGGGGGTCCAGCAAAGGTATTATATTTTCTGGGGTTGAGCTTGATTGTGGAGCAGGGTTTGTTTTTGCTTGCCTGGGGAGAAAGTAGCAAGGTTAAAAGAGAAGGCAGTTTTGATGAAGGCTGGGGACAAGGTGCCAGTGAGGGATGTTATGAATTCTTAAGACTCTTGTATTTTGCCTGTTGGGCTGTTCACCTAGGATGGACCTTTTGTAGGTTGGTAGAATTTCTGTTGAAAGGAGGTAAAAGTAAGCACCATTCTGTGAGAATTGGCAAACTGAATCATGAGCATTTCACTTTATGTTTGCAGTTTTTACAGCAATTTAATGGCATTACCTTTTGGCAGTGGGATTGAGTAGGTCAATGGGAGTTACAGCTGTTCACTGATGTGTCAGGGGGCATTGGTATGGGCGTGTTCATAGCTGGCCTTAGGTATAGGCTAACTAGGCGGCCGCCTAGGGCGCCACTGTAGCAGGGGCACTTTTCCAGTATTTATCTGGTGTAGGGAGACCAGGATGGGGGGCACCGGTTGGTGTTATAGGGGGCGCATGGAGCCCTTTTGCCTAGGGCACCAGTTGAACTAAGGCCGCTCCTGGGGGTGTTTTTTGGGGACAATGGTTTTCTCCACCATGGCAACCTGAGTGGCTGGAGGAATGGAAGAGGGATGTTCCTTTTTTGGAGCTGATGTTGATTTGGGTGGCATCAGTGGTGTGGCAGGAATGGTTGAGGGGCAGGAGGGTAGGTTTTAATTCTGACGATGTTGCAGTTGTGAGAGTTTTACAGGTTAAGATGGCTAAGTCTGAGTGTTTATTGTTGGTATTGCGTAAGTTAGTTCTGCAGAGTTTGTTGATTAATTTTTCCTTCACAGCTGCACATGTGCTGGGGGGTGAGGAATGGGGTTACTGATAGTTGGTCTTGCTTTCAGTTTTCCAGGTTTTGGCAGTTGGCCCTGATGGCAGCAGAGGACCCCATGGCAGTTCCAGACAAGGTGTAGCTGATTGGGCTGCAGTGATAAGGAAGTTGGTGCAGCCGTCCTGGATGTTGTCCATCAGGAAAGGTTACAGCAGGGCGTTGTATGATTTTGACAGGTTTGTTATGCAGTTACCGAAGGAGGTAAGTGTATGGTCATAAGAGTTCTTACTGCAATATTTAGCTGCGGCTAGGGTGCAGGGCAAGGCAGCAAAATTCATTAAGGTGGACTTGGCAGCAATTAGTGTGTTTGCTCGAATGGCAAGATTGCAGGATTTTACTAAATCCTGGGCAGTGGGGCGAGTGTTGAAGGGATAGGGTAGGGAGGAAAGTTTGAATAGGGACAAGCATTGGCCAGTGACAAGGCAAGTTTTAAAGGTTTTGCTGTGCCATTTGGGGAGGGTACTTAGAGAATCAGGGGATCATGTTGTGTCAGTGATGTTGAGAATTTGGATGTATTTTAGGGCTTTTAGGGTCTTGGAGTTGTTGGGGTCATTGGTCTGGAATGATGTTATGTTACTGCCTGGTGCAGTTCACATTAGGTTAAGGACATCTAAGAATAATCAGGCAGGCAACGGTACACAAATAGTTTTAGGGAAGGACAGGTGGGAGCAGATGCATCCGGTGGTGTGAGCGAGGAGATTCTTAGTGGCTCATAAAGGAGCTCACAAGATTTAGTTTTCTGGTCAAAAGGGGGTAGGGCAATAACAGGGGGACAGTTGATTTCAGTCAGGAGAAGGACTTTTGGGAGCATGGGTTAGGATGGAGAGAGATTTTCTACTCGTTCTTTTAGGATGGGTAGGGCGTCAGATTTGGCAAGAGCAGGTGGTTCGATCAAAGTCATTAAAAGAGTGGGGTGATGGTCTTCCAATGCCTTTTTGACTTATATTAGATAAGGGATGGTGTTTTTTTCATTCTAATATTAATTTTTTTTCTCTAGGCAAAATGATTATCATCATAAGTCATTCGTATGTTTACTGGGCAACAAGGAAGACTGCTGCTAGGACTAACAGTTTTGAGTTGGGGTTACACCAGTTCGGTTGGTGAGTTACACAGAATGGCATTAGAGGGCTCAAGTAGAATCGGCTGTTGCAGGTATTAACAGCGATACAAACTCAAATGGGGCTGCCTCAAGTCTTGCTGGTACACCTGGCAGGTAACGATTTGGGTTTGACCCCAAAGCATCAGTTGGTTTATCAGATAAGGGAGGATCTGTTAGTGTGAAGCAGTTAAGGGCAGTGGGAGTATGAACTATACAGCATAATGAGTTTGCTGACAGGGACCTTATGTGGTTCAGGGAAGTTGGAGTCTGTCTTAGTGATTTTGGTCTGGACTTGTTTAATTTGAACCTGGGATTGATTTTGGACGAGTTGGTTAAAGATTGGAGTTAGTGAAGGGGAACAGTCTGAGTTAAACTAGTGGGTGGAGAAGAGGGACAGGCTTGTCCTTCTGTTCACCCTCTGGTGTACACTTTTAGAGGAAGGAAGCCTGGAGTGATGCAAGTGAGTGGTTGGACACTGCTTGCACCTGGTGGTTTAGATGGAAATAAGGTTTTGGGATGAAGGTAAGCGGTTGAACCCTGCCAGAAGTGTAAAAGTAAGTGAGCAGGTGGAGGATGCTGCTTATTCGGCAAGGGTGAGTGGTGCTACTCTGGCCTTATGGATGGTCATGTGATGATGTGCAAAGAAATTAAGTTATGATTAATATAGTTATGATGCGTTTGTTTTCTTATGTCTGAATCAATAAAGATCGTCAACGGTCTTTTGGAGTTCTGTTTCTTTATTAAATTGGAACGTGACAAAGAAAGAACAGAGAAAAAAACACAGGAATAATTATATATACACCAACTTAACCACAAGCCTTTGCATTATGAAAAGTAACACATCTCTTTATAATTTCAGCAGAAAACACTACAAAAACTTGAAACTAAAAAAGGATAATAATCCATGTTATTACTTTAATCAATAACTATGCACAATTTGAATGTACGAATATGAAACACTGAAAAAATGCAAATACCTGTATTGCATTACAAATATTTAAATAATCTTACATAAACTAGGGTGACAGAGTGACACAGCTGTTAATGTTACTGCATCACAGCATTGTTGATGCATTTAATTTTGCTGCATCGCAACACTGTTGTTAAGTTTGGTTCTCAGCTGTGGCTCCTTTTGTGCAAGTGTGCTTGTCTCCCTGTGTCCATGCTTGCCTTATAGTCTGTTTTCTCTCACTTCCCAAAGACATGCGGAAGATGGTTTGGGAATCACAGGTTCAAAGGTTCTAACCAAGCTTATAGCCAAAGGTAACCATCAAGAAGCTCAGCAGTAGCACCCAGTTTTGGTGGGTGATAGTGTCCTACAATAAGTCCATTTTCTTGCATATCCCAAGTGAGAAGTTGTAATTGTCCATCCATTCATTCAGAGTGGTTTTAATGGTTGCCAAGCAGGTACTCTTCTTGATATGTAAAGGAGACCATATTATACAAATGGGGGGTATGTTGGATTGCATGTCTCTCATTCTAAGTGGTACTTGTAATCGGGGGTATGACATAGTACAGGTTTAGGTGACTAGACTGGTTTGGGTGTTTGTTTTACCACTGCTTCTACTGAGGTGAATGAGACGAAAGCCTGCAGGGTCATTAAAAGGAAACAACTCTAAATAGGCATCCCCCAGATAGATAGTTAGGGCTTTCAGTCTATTTGGGTATCTAAGGATACTTAGAGCTTAGGTAATCTTGGTGAGGAAATATTGAGGTCGATCAAGTTGGTTTAGATGTTTAATGAAAAGGGAGCATTCTGTTCCATGGTTAGCCTAATGTGTAATGTGACAGTAATAAACTAACCTTTTTGATCGCTGATGAAACAGCATGAAGAATAACTTGTGCAATCTACAAGAATATGATGTGAATGTCAAGTGAGAGTTTATTATCAATATAGGTATCTAAGTCCCTGATAAGTATCTTAAATTTAAGTAGAAAGTTATTTATATGGTGTGCAATTGTGAAAACATGTTTACAAAAGAAAGTTACGACAAATTTGTTGAACATGAAGATAAGGTAATGACTAACACTTCTTCTTCTGGCTTTTTCAGGTTAGGGGTCGCCACAGAGGATCACCTGTCCGTCCATGATTGGCAGTGGAGTTTTACAGTGTCAAGTTGCCAGCCTGGCTCCCAACCTTCCACAAAAGGCACACACACATGCACTCACACAAATTTTAGAGTGTCCAATCCACCTACAGCATGTCTTTGGGAGGAAACCAGAGCACCTGGAGGAAACCCACACAACTACAAGGAGGACATGGAGACTGCGCACAGAAGGCACCCCAGCTGAGGATCGAACTGGTGAACCTCTTGCTGTGAGGTGGCAACGCTAACCGCTGCACCACTGCAGCCACCCTAAGGTAATAACTAACAATACAAGCATTTATTTGATCCTGCCTTTGCTCATAGATTAATAAGTAAGCACTAGGCAATCTGTCTGCAGACCATTTCAAGCGTAGCCAAAAAAAAATAATTAAAAATTTCCCTATAGCTTCAAGGAGGACAAGGCAAGTAAGATCAGGAAAGAATTTGAGGCTACCCATCCCATTATGTAGGATGACCTTGAAGGTGGCAAAGGTCCTACTCTGCTTGACATATAGTGTAAGTTTGTTCCATAGTGAGGGATAGTTTGGAATATAAATCTATCATACCAACATGTTTTATTTGTCTGCTGGTGAAGTATTTTATGTACCATTAGTTCTGCAAAAGAATAGGAGATCAAGTAGGACTGGTCATGGCATGAAAGGCTAGACATGAATCTCCATGGAGGAGTCTGTATGAGACTGAGTACAAAGAATGGGCTGTAAGTCTGTCCTGCTAACTAAGATTTTTGAGGCCACTGATCTTTTTTAGTTATGAATCTCAAAAGTCTCTCAAGTTGTGTGATATGTTTGGATAAATACATGCCAAGAGTTCATATTGAATAATGGGTCTGATAAGATATGGGCTTTTAAGATAGGGATCTAGCACCCCAAGAAGAGGAGGAAATAGGTGGAGTTGAAGAAGAATAGCAGCACCTCAAAACAGTATGTGTGAGGACTACAGAATAGATATGGGGCTGAGCCAGGTAGAGAAATAAGGTACATAAGGAAAGCTGGTGGTGGAATCCAGAAATCCAGGAAGTCATCAAAAGAAAGTAGAAGTGGAGCCAGGAAGTCATCAAAAGAAAGTAGAAGTGCAGAAAAAAGTGGGAGACAGAAAAGACAGAAGAGATTTGGAAGGAATACTGGTTGGCTAAGAAAGGAGGTTCAGTAGTAAAGAAAAGGACATCTGAGGCACTCTACCAGCTTCTGGATAGTGGCTCAGTAGATGGCACAAAATACTATATCAGGTTACAAGACAAAGACAGAAAGATAAGGAAGATAGTCAGACACCCTTCATAGGAGATGCCAGCAGCAACCTGCTCACCAGTTCACAGGACATCAAAGGCATCAAAAGCTACTTCCAGCAGCTTCTGAATGAAGAAAACCCCACAGAAGTGTACTGCTCCAGACACAGCCTAAAATGAGAGAAGAGGAAGAGCCCACCCTAGAATAAATAAGGCTAGCATGAAGGAAAATTAAGCCAGGGAAAGCAGCAGACTCAGCTGAGGTTACAGCAGATATGATAAAGATGTTGGGTGAGGCAGGGGAGAAATGGCTCCTGAGGGTACTCATAGCAGTGTGGAGAGAAAGGTTTATCCCAGGTGACTGGAGAATAAGCTTATTCATGCCAGTGCACCAGAAAAAAAGGGATATCCACAACTGTGGGTGGTACAGAATCATCAAACTTGTGTCACACTGCATAAAAGTCCTAGGGAGGTTGATTAATAAATGAATACGCATAGTAGTAGAAAGTAAGGTGGGAGATGAGTGGTTCAGATTTACATCAGGATGCAGCACAACTGACCAGATGTTTGCAGTGAGACAGATAGTTGAAAAGAAGCTACAGATGAGGAAAGAGTCCTACTGGACATTCCTAGTCTTGGAGAAAGTGTATGACAAGATCCCAAGAAAGTTGGGTCTATATTAGATCAGCGAATGCTTAAAAAAGCAAACACTGATTGATCAAACTTATGTAAGCAAAAGTTTAAAATATCGAAGCAATAGAAACCCAAACGTTTTCCTAGGGAAAGAATTTGGTTGTCCGTTTCTGTTGCTTCGGTATTTTCAGTGCTGTGGTGGAAAGTTACCTGCCAGGTGTACCAGCAAGATTTGAGGCAGCCCCATTTGAGTTTGTATCGCTGTTAATACCTGCAACAGTCGATTCTACTTGAGCCCTCTAATGCCATTCCATGTAACTCTCCAACCGAACTGGTGTAACCCCAACTCAAAACTGTTAGTCCTAGCAGCAGTTTCAGAGTTCAGGTAAGTGTGCGATTGTGTGGATGTGAGTGTTAGGGCGGGTTAAGTGAGTTAGGGTTAGGGCGCGGGTTAGGTATGTGTGTGATTGTGTGGATGTAAGGGTTAGGGCGGGTTAGTTGAGTAAGGGTTAGGGTGGATTAGTTGAGTTAGGGTTAGGGAGCGGGTGAGGTGAGTGTGCGATAGTGACGGACCTTAGGGTTTGGGTTAAGGTAAGTGGACAGTTAGTGTTGAGTGTATAGTTTAGTGTAGGATTAGTTGTCAGATTTTAGGTATATGTGTGTGGATTACTGTTTGTTTGGTGTGCTTGTGTTGTGTGTATGTGTTTTGGAACAGCAATTTTTTTCCCTAGGAAAAAAATCGCTGTTTTGACAGTTCGAGATTGCAAGCTTTCGCTTACATAAGTTTGATCAATCGGCGTTTGCTTTTTAAGCATTTGTGATCTAATATAGACCCAGAAATTTGACTTGGTCAGTACTGTAGTGGTGTGAAGTCCCAAAAATAATGGTAGAATTAGTGCAGGCTGTGTACAATAATGCAAAGACTCAAGTATGGACAGTATTGAGTCTCACAGGGGGTTTCCAGTAGGGATAGGTGTGCACCGGGATTCAGATCTGAGACCACTGCTGTTCATACTGGTGAGGTCACAGGGGACAGATCAACAAAGTGGCTGTATGCAGAGAAGTGGCATTAAAGACAAAATCTGAGCAAGAACGTCGGCAAAGGATAGGGAAATGGAATGCAAAACTGAAGGCACATGGGAAGAAACTAACTACAGATCAGATGGTAGTAATGGCAGGAAAATGGGAAAATCAGACAAAGCTGAGAATTGTGATAAAAGGGAAATAGTGGAACAGGTTAATAGCTTCAAGTATCTGGGAGGGGTGGTTGAGGATACAGGAAGTCTGAATGAAGAGGTCAAAGCTAGAATCAGAGGTGCTGCAGCCAAATGGCACAGAGTCTCAGGTATAGTCTATGACAGAAGAATACCAAAGAATGTGAAAAGTAAGATGTACAAGACAGAATTGCAACCAGTAGTACTGTATGGTACAGAAACTGGGCAGTAAAGGCAAAGCAGATGAGAAAGCTAGAGATGATGGAAAGGAAGTGTCTGAGAAGGGTGGTAGGATGCATACTGTGGGGCAGATGAAAAAGTGAGGACATATGAGCAGAAGCCAAAGTAGCCCCAATTACAGAAAAGATCAAAGAGAACCAATTATGGTGGTTTGGAGACGTGCAGAAAAGCAAAAGACAATCTCTTGGAAAAAGATTTGGAGCAGACAAGAAGAAGGTAAAGAAAATGAGGACATCTAGCAAAGAGGTAAAAGAACTGTGTGAGAGAGGATCTGTGACGGTCAGGCATGAATGCCGAAGAAAGCATGAATGTGGCATTGAACTGAGAGAGATAGTGACAGTTAACACGATACCCCAACCCCATTTAGAAAATGAGAAGAAGGGGGTTGATGATGATGATGATGATGATGATGACTGATGAAAAGGTATGAGTAAAGGGGCCTAAGACTTCTTTGGATGTCATGGCGATGGCTTTGAAAATTAGAGGAACCAAATTAAAAGCTTTCCAAAATACTGTGGAGACATGATGGTCAAATCCCAGAATTATGCTGAAAAATGTAAATATCAATATAGGATTTGATAACTACAGGTAGTTTCAATCATCAGCAATTTTGACTGACCCCACTCCCTCTAACATTAAAGAAGTATATAGTAAAGAGTGACTGATCCAGAACAAAGCCTGTGGTACATTACTAGTGATGTTTTTTATTCTTCTAGAGCAAATATCTTTGACCTTAACAGTATGGATTCTATTAGATAGCAACTTAGCTTTCCAGTGAACTCTGGGTTAATGTTGGATTGGGAGAGTCTGTCATTAAACCTAGGACTGATGATAGTAATGAAGGCCTTGGCGAGGTCCACGTAGACAATGGGGACTGTATACCCTTTATCCTAGGCCTCAGAAAGCATTTCAAAGAACTCAGCTATGCTGACAGGGAAGATCTGCTTTTTTATGAAGCAGAACTGATGTTTATCAAGGCACATAATGACACCTGTATTGTTTGTCTGTTGAGTTATAATATGTTCCATAGTCTTGCAAATGCCACAAGTGATACTAATAGGCCTGTAACTCCTGGCATACGTAGAGGGATAACCTTTATGCAAGGTTTCCATAAAAAAAAATATATATATATATATAGATATATTGTTACTCTTATTACCTGTGTTTTTAGCTGTCTCTGCATGTTTAATTACCTAAGCTGTACAATGTTTAACCCCATCAAATGTATATGCATATCCTCACCTTTGTGTAATCTGTATGTGGTGCTTTTTCTCAATGTTTAACCCCATGTAATGTACATGTATATCCTCATCTTTGTTTAATCTGTATGTGGAGCTTTTCTCCCCAGGACTCCATTGAAAAAGGGTTCTTCGAGCCCAATGGACTATCCTGGTTAAACAAATGCAAATAAATAAATAAATAAATAAATCCATTCTCCACACCTTGGGGATGCAGATAGAATAGAGACTCAAACATTAGAGCTGATGGAGAGTTTTGCTAGGTATGACATACGACTTATCAGGATATTGTCAAAAACCTAGGTAATGGGCAGTTTTTATTTTGAAAAGTGCAAAAAAGAATTGTTCTAGAGAGATTTCAACAGGGGAGTGGCTAGTGACAATCCCTCAAATTGTTCATAGGTACCATGTGTTTATGTATGCAAAAACTGGACATTCTGCAGGAATGTGGATATTTGAGAGGCATGGAAGGTGAGTGTAAACATACTGCATTATACTACCTTTCTTAAAGCTCTCACCAAGTGTTTTGCAGTTTTGAAAAACTTAGTGTTTTTTCTTTTTTCATTTTTACAGCAATTTGTAGCACATAGAGCTGATAATGCTCCATGTACTACAAAGAATTATTAGTGGTTCACAGACTTCTGAATTAATATTATGTGTTCTCCTTGTGGATGCCAAGATTCACCTCAATATATGTTATAATATACAAAGTATATAAAAAACTAATTCAAATTACACACCCACATATATATTTACTTATTTTTACATGGGCATGCACCTGCAAAAATATGTAAACCACATTGTAATTAATTAATTAATTAATTAATTAATTAATTAATTAATTAATGTGTTTATTTATTTTTCTTTTGTTAACTGGGTGAGTCCAACTGAGCCAAAGGCCCATTTTCAGTGGAAACCCGAGAAGAAAAGCTCCAACATATTACATAATTTACATACAATTGAGAGCTATACAAACATACAAATTACCAGAATACATGAAAAGTTTGTACAAGATAAAATCAAAGCAGTACAAATATTCAAAATTAACAATACTTTGAGAATGTCTGTACAAGATCAAAATGGTTCATAGGTTCATAGGTTCATAGGTAGGTACTAGGCTATTGGTCCTAGGGCCTATATAAGCCTAGCCAAAGGTACCCTGGCTTTTGCCACCCAAGAAAATTATTTTCCTGTGCCACTGTCGAGCAGAGCCGCAGAAGTGATCCCCGGGGTGAATTTCCTATCTCTCATCAAGATTTTTCTTGAAGAGTGCTAATGAGGAGCTTTGTTTGATATAGATAGGTAGTTTGTTCCAGAATATGGAAAGTCTCTGGGACAGGAATCTATCCCTCCAGCATGTTCTGTTTATTGTGGTGACGAGGTTTAGGTCCCTAGAGCGTGTTTAATCATAGGGATTGGGATTTCTTTAAGTGGAGCATGTCTAAAAGCTCTGGGTTTGACATAGCTTTGTGTGTTAGGCAGAGATCGCCTCTGAGTAGGCAATATGCAATGGAGTAAAGCTGCAGTTTTTTGAGACGGTCTGCATAGGGCATCTCTTTGAGGCCGGTAATCCTCTTTGGGAGGTATTTCCTTTCCAGTTGTAGATGTCTTGTGAGGTACATACCAAAAGGGGCATTGTACTCTATAATGGGTCTAATGAGTGACGAGTAGAGGGGAACAATGACCTCTTTTTTCCTGGATGAGAAACCTTTTGTAATGAGGTGTGCCACGTAGAAGGATTTCCTGACTACTGTGGTGATGTGATTATCAAAGGAGAAACTACTGTCCACCTGTGTCCCAAGGTCTCTTATCACACTTTTGGTGTTAAGTAGACTACCACCTATGTGGTAGTTCATGGGTACTGAGTTTTACCAAAAGGGATGACAATCCACTTTTTGGCATTGAGCTCGAGGCCATGGGTTTGACACCAGGCATCTGTCTCAGCGAGGCCCTTTTGTAGGATATCCACATCTTTTGGAGTTTTGATTATGGCTCCTAGTTTGCAGTCATCTGCGAACTTCGTTAGCCAAAGACCTTCTGTGTTGGCCTGTACTTCAGAGAAGTAGATACCAAACAGGAGAGGACCCAGGACTGAACCCTGTGGTACTCCATTTGTCACTGGTCTGAAGTTGGATTTGGAGTCTGCTACTTTCACAGTGTGGGTTCTGTCAGTGAGCCAGTTTGCAACCCATCTTGTGACATAGGGATTTATACCTAGTTTAGTGAGTTTATCTATAATTCCAGAGTGGGGGATGGTGTCGAAAGCATTGACGAGATCTAGATAGGCTGTGTGAACCACCATACCCTCATCTACGGCTTTGGTGACTGCTTCAAAGAAGTCTATCAGGTTTAGGAGACATGATCTGCCTTTTACAAATCTGAACTGGGTGGGGTCCTGAGTTTGGAGATTACCAATGTCATTGTTTATAAGTTCCATGATGATACATTCCATAGCGTTGCAGACCAGCCTCATTAGGCTAATGGGGCGGTAGTTTCCGGGGTCTGTGGTAGCTCCCCCTTTGTGGAATGGGATAACTGTCGCTGTGCACCATTCAGTGGGCACATAGCCTGAGGTGAGGCTATGACTGAACATGGTACTTAGGTGGGGTGCCAGTTTGTTCTGTAGTTCATATAGAACACAGCCTGGGATGTCGTCAGGTCCCATGGATGCTGTGTTCTTGCCTTTGGATAGTGTGTTTTTTACCTGTGCAGCCTTGATTACAGGAACTTTTCATTCTTCTGGTATAGAGATGGGCCCTTTAGGGGATGACAGGGGGGTAAAGTTAGCACTGAACTTATCTGCCAGGATGTTGGCAATATCAGTTGGTTCTGTATATTTAGTGCCATTGTGCTGTAACTCAGAGCAGATCTGAGTGTTGCCATTGAGATTCTTGACATAGTTATAGAATGCTTTGTGGTTGTCTTTAGAGTCAGTGGCGATTTTGTTTTCATAACTAGCTTTGGAGGATTTCATGACGGATCTCAGCTTCTTACTGAGGCTGACCAGGGAGTTTCTCCAATCATGGGATTTTACTTTTTTCTGCAATAGTTTCTTTCTTCTGTTGTACAGTTTGTTTATGACAGGGGACCACCAGATTGGCTTCCTTTTTTTGGAGGATAGCATCTTGGTTTCTGTTAGGGATTGCACGATCCATGCACTCGTGTATGTGCTTATAAAGTGCATTTGTGTAGGATTCAGCAGTCATACCTCTATTGTCCGTCAGCATGGGTGTCGTGAAGTTTGCCACTTCTGTCTTAAGAAGCGTGAAGTTGGCTTTGGAGAAATTGTTTACTGTGGTTTCCCTAATGGGGGGTGGGGGAGGGATGTGGAGGTCTAGGGTGATTAGCTTGTGGTCGGATCCGACCAACGAGGAATTGACCTCCGGTGTGGAGCACTGATTATCCATGTTGGTAATAACCAGGTCTAGGATATTGCTGCCCCTGGTGGGGGTGTGGATAAGTTGATCCATGGCATTGGAATTTATGAATTCCAGAAAACGTTGAGCACAAGAGTTGGTACATGAGTAGTTTTTCCAGTTAATGGTGGGGTAGTTGAAATTGCCCATTATTAGGGTGTTAGGTTGTACCCTAATATTTCCAGTGTATTAAGAAATGAGGAGTGGGAATCCTGGGGCATGGTGGGGGATCTGTAGCAAGCTACAATTTGGATTGCGGTCTTGCCCAGAGTTAGTTGCACTTGAATAATCTCGGATGCATTATGATGAGCAACTAGCCTGGAGATGTAGATATCCTTAATGAATATGGACACGCGCCTCCACCTTTAGTGTTTCGGTCCAGGTTAGGTGGCTGAAAGGTGTAGTATGAATTATAGCCTGGTAATGCAGGGGTACTCTCTGGAGACTTGACCCAGGTCTCTGTCACTGCACAGATGTCGATGTTCTCCATTTTAAGGAGTGCTTCGAGAGAGTGCATTTTGAGGTTTAGACTTCTAACATTGAGTAGCAATACCCTCAGATTCTTCTTGCATGTACCTGTTAGGGTGGTGAATTTGTCATTTGAACCTTGCCTAAAAAAGGCACTATAGGGGTGGCTAGAGCCTTAGCCAGTATCCAGAATCCCAGGGACGACAGGTGCAGGCCATTTCTGGCAAAGCATCATGGCTTGTCGATCATGTCATCCCAGGCAGACAGATACTGGATCCCCTTAGAATGACACCAGAAGCTTAGCCAATTGTTGAAGTCAATCATTTTGTCCTTGTACTGTGGTATCATTCTGGGTGACGGCAGTATGCTACTCAGGGCTAGGGTCATACCTGCCTGGTATGAATTATAGCCTGGTAATGCAGGGGTACTCTCTGGAGCCTTGAACCAGGTCTCTGTCACTGCACTGATGTCGATGTTCTCCATTTTAAGGAGTGCTTCTAGAGAGTGCATTTTGAGGTTTAGACTTCTAGCATTGAGTAGCAATACCCTCAGATTCTTCTTGCCTGTACCTGTTAGGGTGGTGAATTTGTCATTTGAACCTTGCCTAAGATAGGCACTATAGGGGTGGCTAGAGCCTTAGCCAGTATCCGGAATCCCAGGGGCGACAGGTTTAAGCCATCTCTGGCAAAGCATCGTGGCTTGTCGATCATGTCATCCCAGGCAGACAGATACTAGATCCCCTTAGAATGACACCAGAATCTTAGCCAATTGTTGAAGTCAATCATTTTGTCCTTGTACTGTGGTATCATTCTGGGTGATGGCAGGATGCTACTCAGGGCTAGGGTCATACCTGCCTGGGCTACAAGATCGGACAGCTCCTCCATGTCCCTTTTCATGTAGTCCAAGGAGGTACGTCTCAGGTCATTCACACCAACATGGACAATGACAGAGTCATATTTGTACTTGTTGTGGAGTGACCTGAGTGCATGCGTTATGTGGCAGATCCTGGCACCAGACAGGCAGCTGACAGTAACTTTCTCCTTATTTAGCCTGGTGAGTGGAACATCAGTGTGTCTGACTATAGAGTCACCTATGACTAGAGTGTTGGGTACATTGTTATGCCTTATGGGCTGTGGTTGAGTGGCACACTGAGTTTGTGGGCTATGTGTCATTTGGTTTGTGTTGAGGGGTGTAGGTTTCTTGTGTTTCTGCTTTGGAGGTCTCTATTGCTTGAACAGGTTTTTACTGAGAGCCTCCGCAAATGTAGGTGTGTGTTTTGTGTTTCTATGTGTGTGTTTTGGTGGTGTAGGTTTTGAGGGACTATGTGCTGAGTGTGGTGTGGTGCAAGTGTTTACCTTCTCCTCTTGACTGTCTAGTCCAGTCTTGGGTGAAGAGAGCTTTGCTTCCAGTTTGGCTATACAAGTGCATATCTCACAGGTTGTAGTGTTGGGTGGTAGGAGGAGAGGGTTGTCTGTGTACATGAGGCAATTACTGCATTGCCCCAAGATGCCCAGATTCATCAGGTAGACAGGAGAAAACACCAGGAGCTGACCCTTAGACATGCCTGGATAGGTGCTTATTTGTTAAGTACTAGAAACTGTTTTCCTCTAGACAGTGAGGAAAGTTGAGTGCTGTAGTAATTTGTAGCTTATTTAGTGCTTACAATAAGTTCTGAACAAGTGCTGAGGTCAAAGAAACAGATGAGTGCTGAAACAAAAACCTGGCTAGTTCTAAGAAACAAAATTAACCTAGAAGGCTTCCCTCCAACACAGAAAGGGTTGGGAGCCTAGAAGCCTACAAATAGTCCTGGACACAGAAAATCTATATCCAGGCTAGACTACCCACAGGAAAGGAAGGAAACAAGCTTAGAATTTTTTTTTTTTTGTAGTGGAAAGAAAGAAAGGAGTAGCAGAAACTAAACTGATTGGCCTTCTCAAATGTTCTCCCTGTACTGGGTAGAATGAGGTAATGATACTAGACTGAGAGGAGGGCCCCAGATCAAATATACACTAGGGGTGGGCAACTGCAAAGCCACCAACTATAAAAACACCATACCAATAGGGAGAAAGGGTGGGAAACAAACTGCAGAAATGTTTCTCACAGCAGAAAAGCAGCAGTGTGCCTTTAAATGAAAGTTTTAAACAGCTAAAGGAGCCTCTAGAAAAAGAGTTTAACTGCAACAAGTTATCAGAAACAAACAACCCAACAGATGCTTAATAAAAGTGGACAATTTCCAGTTAATACCTCACACACAGTGAAACTAGCTAGAAAAATATACAGTACACAGTGCTATAAATAACAAAGAAATAAGGAACAAAATAAGCAAAAAAACAGGATACTTAATGTTATATATTATAGTTCCGAGTTTGCTCAGTGTCCTCCCTTCGATTAGCTCAGGGTGAAATGGTAAGCTTTCAGGAAAGGAGCAAGACCAGAGAAAATAGGAGATGATGAAAGGAAAAGAAAAATAAAAGTATCTTTGTACGACTCGGTCATACCGGTTAGTATCCGCGTGAGTATTCTATTTTATTAAGGAAAACTGAGTCTTGATGGGCAACCTAGAAAAGGAGTGTTACTATTTACATAGAATATATGTATAAAGAGTAGCTGGAAACTTCTTGTTGGGCAGGTAAGGATTATACGAGCTACATGCTATAGAGACATACATTTTGGGTAAGGGGGCTTAGGTGGGGTCCTGGCATGGGCAGGAGCTTGAGTTGGCAAGGTAGTTTTACATTTCCTTTTTGAAGTTTAGTGTATTTGATATTTCAGATATTTGGTGGGGGGGGGTATTACAGGTTTGGGATTCTCTGCTCTGGTCAAGTAGTTTGCCTATGTTTATTAACAAAATGGGTAAAAAACGAAAGAAAAAGAAATATGGCCATAAAAGATGAACTGGAAACTCAACAATAGCAATTCAAGTATGAAACCAACTGCAACTTTTACCTTCTAGTCATGGTCATGAATGAAAACCTCTAGATAGTAGCTGGATCAAAAAAATAATGGAACAGAGTTGTGGCACCTCTCTGCTTAGAGAGAACTGAAGTCCTCATTAGTTTATAGACAGTCTTTTACACAGAGCGGATGATAGGGAGTGGCAGAGTTCTTATGCTAGTGATATATGTATCTGATAGATAGTGATATATGTATCTGATAGAGAGTGGCGGAGTTCTTATGCTAGTGAAATATGTATCTGATAGAGAGTGGAGGAGTTCCTATACTAGTGATATATGTATCTGATAGAGAGTGGAGGAGATCTTATGCTAGTGATATATGTATCTGATAGAGAGTGGCGGAGGTCTTATACTAGTGATATATGTATCTGATAGAGAGTGGAGGAGTTCCTATACTAGTGATATATGTATCTGATAGAGAGTGGCGGAGGTCTTATACTAGTGATATATGTATCTGACAGAGAGTGAAGGAGTTCCTATGCTAGTGATATATGTATCTGATAGAGAGTGGCGGAGTTCTTATACTAGTGAAATATGTATCTGATAGAGAGTGGAGGACTTCTTATGCTAGTGATATATGTATCTGATAGAGATTGGAGGAGTGCTTATGCTAGTGATATATGTATCTGATAGAGAGTGGCGGATTTCCTATACTAGTGATATATGTATCTGATAGAGAGTGGCAGAATTCTTATGTTAGTGATATATGTATCTGATAGAGAGTGGCGAAGTTCTTATGCTAGTGAAATATGTATCTAATAGAGAGTGACGGAGTTCTTATGCTAGTGATATATGTATCTGATAGAGAGTGGCGGAGTTCTTATGCTAGATATGTATGCATTTGATAGAGAGTGGAGGAGTTTTTATGCTAATGATATATGTATCTGATAGCGAGTGGAGGAGTTCATATGCAAGTGATATATGTATCTGATAGAGAGTGGATGAGTTCTTATGCTAGTGATATATGTATCTGATAGAAAGTGGATGAGTTCTTATGCTAGTGATATATGCACCTGATAGAGAGTGGAGGAGTTCTTATACTAGTGATATATGTATCTGGCAGAGAGTGGCAGAGTTCTTATGCTAGTAATATATGTATCTGATTGATAGTGGCGGAGTTCTTATACTAGTGATATATGTATCTGACAGAGAGTGGCAGAGTCCTTATGCTAGTAATATATGTATCTGATTGATAGTGGCGGAGTTCTTATACTAGTGATATATGTATCTGACAGAGAGTGGCAGAGTTCTTATGCTAGTAATATATGTATCTGATTGATAGTGGCGGAGTTCTTATGCTAGTGATATATGTATCTGATAGAGAGTGGTGGAATTCTTATGCTAGTGATATATGTATCTGATAGAGAGTGGAGGAGTAGTTATGCTAATGCTATATGTATCTGATAGAGAGTGGAGGAGTTCATATATTAGTGATATATGTATCTGACAGAGAGTTGCAGAGTTCTTATGCTAGTGATATTTGTATCTGATAGATTGTGGCGGAGTTCTTATGCTAGTGATATATGTATCTGATAGATAGTGGTGGAGTTCTTGTGCTAGTGATATTTGTATCTGATAGATAGTGGTGGAGTTCTTGTGCTAGTGATATATGTATCTGTAATCATCAAAGACAGGGCTACAGGTATGTGCAGCTTCCATAATAAATCTCAGTTGTTACTCTAAACCTCCATATTGTGAACATGGAATACATTGGTGCTTTAGAGCATTCAATGTTGATGAGTCACATGATGAGCAAAGGCATATACCAACCCTGTACAAGTCCAGAAGGTGTTCTCTGGGGTTCCAGGCATTAGCAGGCTGTACAGTGTAGCAGTATGTGAATAAATACCAGTCTGCTCTCATATGTACTACAGTATCGACTGGGTCCTCTGAATTATATTGCCTCACCTGTTTGTGCTGAACCTGGAGAGTAACAGGAATAACCAGGAAGTTGCAGAAAAAAAAAAATAATATACTACAGTTAAACACTTAGAAAAAAATACTACAGGATTACTAGTATATTACATGCTTACAGACAGTTATAAAAAAAAAGAAACTGACATAAAAACTCACTGAATATCACACTGATAAAATTATACAAATAATATGTCAAACTTGCCTGTCACCAGTAAAAAGTGTCATTGCCATTGGGCACTCTTCTGCAGGTGATTACTTAACAGCACAGGATTGTCTAGTAGAGCCAACAACACAACCTGACATCACACACTAATGCATGACATTTTTGGGATTAAGTGTGCCATACATGCCAACAGTAATTATCATTGCGAAGATCATCCTAGATAGTATTTCTTGAGGGGTGTATAAGCAGAGACATCTGTCTTTTCTGACATGTTCTTCTAATTTATGTTTGACTGTGATTCAGTTCAGTGCATACAAAGACTCTTTAAGAATTAGGAGTAGAGGCTGGGGGCTCACCTATGAAGGCCAGTGAACTTCTTCATTTGCATATGGCATGTGGAAGGGTGGAAGGATGGATGGATGGATGGATGGATGGATGGATGGATGGATGGATGGATGGATGGATGGAAAGAGCACACAAGACTTTTTTTTTGTTTTAACTGTGAATCTATGTGCTGGATTCCAGTAGTGCTGGGCACGGAGTAACAAGGTACACCAAACAGTTACTCCATGCCTAAATCTAAAAGGTAAGGCTCTGTCAGTCCTTATTCAGGATAATCCAAAACCCCATACCTGATTCCCAAAGAGGAATCAAGCTCACTATGCCAACCAAAGTCTGTATTGTGGATTTGCAAGGTTCAGCAATGTACAAGCGTGAACAAATGGACATTCCCATCAAAGCTAGTGATCATGATATCTGAAGCTGAAGCTCCACCTGTAGCTGGGACTACGTATTGCAGGCAGCACCTGCTGAGAAGCCAATCTACCTTCAGTACTTAGTTCTTTATTCAAGTGAAATTGTACTACAGGTGTCAAGAATTAAGAAAGTGACCTGGGACTGCAAGCATGCTTGCATGGCTGTATGTACTGTAAACCACCTCCTGAACTTCCTGAGGAAGAGATAACTCTGCTGCACTTTTTAAAATAGTCTTAAATCCCTTGTGGGATAGTAGCCCCATATGTCATGTTTCTCCTGGGCAGAGTGAATGTAGGCTACACTTACTAGTCTACTTTATAGATGGAGGTTTTCTGTGGAATGGCCTCAAAACCATGCAGCTTCACCTATATACTGGAACTAGTACTGCAGGCAGGGCAAGTTTACATACACATAGAGTTGATGTCTGTTGGCTAGACTCGGCAACCCACTGACTATATTTATTAACACAGACTTCTAAGGAATCTTAATATTTATTGACATAGTAAGACTCCACTCAATTCAAAACATTGGCATTTCAAGGAGTTCAGCTTGCCAGACTTCAGCTTCTTAGATGATGTCATCTCAGGAGTGTGGGATGGATTGCACAGTCCAGTATAGAGATAGAGGATGGCATTTGCTATCCTGCTGTTGCTTAAATGGGCTTTTGGACTGCAGCCCTATATCATTATGCAGAAACATTCAGGACAGGTGCCTTACCCCAACCATCAACTCTTAGAATGTGTCTGTAAGCTGAAACTAAAACTCAAAAGTCAATTAAAAATAATAAAACTACCTTAAAATTATCCTTTCCCATTACAAAACTAAAAAAAGAAAACATAGTCTCCTCCATACCAAAGCTACTGAAGACAGCATTTCAGCTGAACTGGCAAATCCAACACGATGATAAAGCAGAAGCCACAATGTTCTCATCAGTCATAACAGACATAGGATAACAGGATTGGGTGTCAAGCTTAAAACGTGCTAGCCTTTAAGAAATTGGAATGGCAAAACCCCTTGCCATTCTTTACATAAAATATGCATATCCCAAACCTAGTATTAATTCCCAAAGCTGTGGATTTCAAGCATAAACTTGCAAGTAGAACTGAAATAATATTACGTTATGGAATCAAAAAATGTCAGTCTCTTGGTCCCATATATGAAATGGTAATGTTCGGTGATATACAAGACAAATTATAATTCTTCCTGAGACAGTCTGAATAGCTCAGATGGTGAAGTATACATTGCTCTGACTATAGTGTATAGGCTCATGGGTTTGAGACTTGGGACTGATGGTTCAATTAAGGTCAGGTGGCATGATGCCAGGGTAATACTATGGACTAGGCTTGTAAAGGCTCTAGGGCCATTAGCCTAATACACATCTATGAACCTATAGGTTTTCCAGACCTGCAATGTTTTCTAATAAAGAATCATTTAATCTTTTCAGGTGTTTTTGAAGACTGCTAAATGCTGCAATTAAATAAATGGATCAAAATAGTGAGACGCAAACTGGTACAATGATTTGGCTGCTGTGATTAGATACTCCCTTTAGAAATGGATGGGATACATGATCAGCTTTATTACCTTTGATAGATACAAATTGTGTCTTTTTTTTTCAATAATATTTTTATTATTTTTGCATTCATAACACAACATTTCACAAGAGTAAGTACAGGTTTTATACAGTTGGTATAAACATTAATAACACTTACATCATATTTACACTATTTACAAGAATGCTTTCAACATTTAGTGGTATTACAAAAGATAAAACTTTCTTTTTTTTTTTTTTTTTTTGTATTACCCTTCCTATCAAGTACTACTACATCTAGTTGTGGGTGATAATTGTGTGTATTATCAGTGTAACCTCTATTCGATGATTCATGCAAGTATAATGTTGAAAATTTGTTCCCAAAGTTTCAAACTCATATGTTTTTGGCTATGTTTATTTAATATGTATTTGTGAGCTAAAATATGTTTTATCGCTAAAGTCCTAAAGCTGTTCCATGAAAGCGTAGATGGTGTTAACCAGTTGGTTGCTATGTAAAGTTTTATTAATAAGAAAATATTTATGAGAGTGGATTTCTGGATTTTTGATAAATTATTTGGCGATATATGTAAAATTGTAAATTCCCAATTGAGTGTTGACATTTGGTATCCCATTTTTTGAAGTTGTAATTTCAGTGAATTCCAGAGTTTGAAAACACATTTACAACTCCAGAACATGTGCAGAAGGTCAGCTGTTTCATCCTTACAAAGTGGACACAACAAATTGTGTCTTTTTAAAACTAGATGTTTAATGATGGCATAATGTTGGCTTACTTGCTGTTGTTTATATATTTGTATGTTGTTAGCCAGTTAAGTAAGTTGGTTTGAAGACCCTTATCAGCAACTACCCAGGTCCCCAGGGCAAAGACAATTCTTATTTATTTATTTATGTTTGTTTGTTTGTTTGTTTTCCAGGGTAGAGCACTGATCTCCATAGACCCTTTTCACAATGACCCCAGGAGCGGTGTCTAATTAAGCAACTTGCTCAGAGTCAATTACAATCAAAGAATGGATTACATACAGAAACTATTACATAAGCTGCAACACAGCAAAATGCTGTTGTTTCAGTATAAAAATACACTGTGCAAAAGAAAATGTATAAAACCTTACTATCTATGCTTCAGTGAAGAAATTGCTGCAGTAACAGTTACTGAGGCATTAGAGATCAAAAAAGCAGTTTCTCACTTGTTGTTATTGCATGACTGGTTGTTTGGTGTATGCTTTTTTTTTCTTTTTTCTTTCCGTGTTCTGACATCACACCTGCCCTGAGACAGAAAAGAAAACTTTCACTTCCTGTTATTGATCACTCATTCTCTTAGGTGCACTGACCTTGATGTGAGAAGAACAATGAAAGGGTGGTGTGGGGCAGAAAGTCAGTGTTGTAGTGGTGCAGGGGAGAGAAAGAGATTGACTTTTGTAAAAATGCATTTTTGTAGTTTTACTTGGAACTACACAGTCCCAGGTACATGGCTCAAAAGCATAAATGTATTCAAGCTGCATGTTCTGAGCTGCCTTTGTTGGCCAATTGTGAATCACACCGAGTAGTTTCAGGAATTTGTCATGCAGCTTTCACTTTTTATTTTATTTTTATCTTTTTAATGATTTGACCCTTTATTTTTGACTTCATATTTTATGTAATTTTTGCCAAGACTTATATTGCTGCATTTTATTGACATATGTAGTGAGACATCACCATAAAGAGTTTTAGCTTCTTCTATTGAAATAATTATGTTAAACAGTTTGTAACCATTAGCATATTTGATTATCCATAGCTTATTTCTTACTTTTATCCTTGAATGTTCCAAAAAAGAAGTGGCCCCAGTATAGCCCCTGTGGGACACCTGTTTTAACCACAATCAGGATAGAGCAATAACTTCCCATCCAAACTTACTTATTGTTGCTTAAATAGTTGCCTACCTATTGACTTGTGTACATCATCATCATCATCACCCTTTTCCCATTTTCTACATGGGGTCAGTGAGTCACATCAACTGTCGCCCTCTCGCTACTCAATACCACTCTCTTAACTTCTTAAACAGCCATGCCTGACTGTCACACATTTTCTCTCACAGAGTCCATCCATCTGTTTAGATGGCCTTGTTTCCTCTTGCTAGCTTCCTGTCTGTCCCCAATCATCTTCATCAGATTATCTTCTGCTTTTCTCCACATGTGCCTGAACCACCACAATCTGTTTACCTTGATCTTCTATGCATTTGGAGTGCCTTTGGTTTGTGCTCTGATGTCTTTATTTCTTTGCCTGTCCCACAGTATGCTTCCTACCACCCATCTCAGGCACTTCATCTCCACCATCTCTAACTTCCTCAACTATCCTGCCTTTACTGCCCAGGTTTCAGTAGCATAAACTAGTACTGGTCACATCACTGCTTTATACACCTTACATTTCAGATTCTTTGTCATTCTTCTGTCACGCACTACCCCTAACATTCTGTGTTGATTGGCTGCAACCCTGCTGATTTTAGCTTTGACCTCTTCATGCAGACTTTCCTTCTTCTCAACCACCCCTCCAGCCACTTGAAGCTCTTAACCATCTCCACTATCTTCCCTTCTGTGTCAGTTCTCATCTTCTTCTGATTTCCCCCACTTGCCGCCATTACAACTGTCTTATATATATTCAATTAAATCCCATGTGCCATCAGTTTTCACTTCCCCATTCTATGCTGTATTTCTTGCATAGAGTCTGCCTGTAATGCTACATTGTTTGCATACAGCAACCTTGATGATCTGTCCACTCTGACCTGTTTGATAATGTAGTCCATCACCAGTACTAACAGCGGTGGGTTCAGAAATGAACCCTTTTGCACACCCACTCCTACTGGCAACCTCTCAGTGTGACCGAACACTGTTCATACTTGAGTCATTGGGTCCTTGTACATAGTCTGCTCAAATTATACCAAGGTCTCTGGGACATTGAACTATCACAGGACTACCCAAATCAGCTTTCCTCAGGCCTTATCATATGCCTTTTCCACATCTAGGAAAGCCTATCTGGAGTCTTTCTTCATTACTTGCTTCTTCTCAGCTATCTTTCTCACTGCAAACATCTAGCTGGTTGTGCTGCATCTTGATCTGAATATGAGCTGCTCACACTCCATCTTACTTTCTACTACAATGAACATTCATTTGTCAATCATCATCTCTAGAACTTTCATGCAGTATGATAGGAGTTGATACCTCTGTATTACCCAAAGTTGTGGATGTCCCATTTGTTCTTGTACACTGGCACAAGTGTACTTATTCTCCAGTCATCTGAAATCAGCTTTTCTCTTCACACTCCTATGAGTACCCTCAGGAGCTATTTCTCCTTTATCTCACCAAACATCTTGATCAAATTTGTTGTGACCTCATCTGAGCCTGCTGCTTTCCCTGACTTCATTTTCCTTACTACTGTTCTTACTTCTGCTAGGGTGGGCTCTCCTCCTTTCATTGTAGGCTGTGTCTGGAGCAGTACAGCTTCTATGGGATTTTCCTCATTCAAACATTGCTTGAAGTATTCCTGTACTCTGCCTTTGATGTCCTGTGGACTGGTGAGTAGGTTGTTGCAGACATCTTTTATGAAGCTTATCTGACTATCTTATTTATCTTTCAGTCTGCCTTGCAACCTGATAGGGTTTCTTTGTGCCATCCACTGAGTCACTTTCCAGAAATTGGTAGAGTCTCTCTGATGCCTTGTTCTTTGTTATTGCAACTCCTCTCTCGGCCTGTTTGTTAGCCAACCATTTGTAGTTTGTCCTTCTTCTCTAAACTCAATCCCAAGCCATTGCCTTTGCTGCACTGCCCTTCCATCTTGTCTCCAGGATACAGAGAATGTCGAGCCTCCTCCTTATTATGATATTAACCACTTACAAGCTGCAATCCATTAAGTAATCCTACATTGATTGTAGTAATTCTTAGTTCATGCTTGGCAAGTTGATTGGTTTTAAGACCAGCTTTCTCACAGTAGAATTATCGCAGGTAATCCAAAGTAGGTAACTGGACACCAGAGCTGCTAAGTTTTATGTTGGGCACATACTAATCAAAAGGGAAAGGTACACCCCTCCCATCATTAGCATGGGTCCCTGACATGTGTCAGAGTAGGAAAACACAGGCCTGGAACCTGATATAAACACAACACCAAAATAAAAACATAAAAAAGGCTGAACTGGCTCAGCAACCACATGAGGCAAGGGACAGTCAATATAAAATACATTTATTGAGCACTTTCACCACTTGTAACAAATGACTTCTTCAGAATGATGCCAAACAATATCCAAGAGTTTCTAAAAACTCCCCTCCCATATCACATGAGTAAAATAACCAATGAAAAACACTTAAAAAATAAAGGGATACACAGTAACTCAGCAAGCAAGCTAGTATTTAAAGGGAAAACACATCTAAAAACATTACACAAATGCAATTCTGCCCTAAAGATATATGTGTTAAAGAAAAACAAATGTAGGGAAAATGAAATCAGACTGAATAACAGTGCAATTTCAAAACACTGATGACAGAGAGAAAAATAATTTAAACAGTGCAAAGAGTATGCATTAAGTCTAATTTGCCATATGAGCTCCCTAAACTCAAGTTGCTCTGACCAAGGTCCTCCACTGGAATTTCTTTCAACCTTATATAGCTCATAAATCAAAAATCGATGGTCAAGAAATTTATGAATATGTTTGCATAGAGTGTTATTCATGTTCATATGCTCAATGTCATACATGTGCTCATAAATAAGCACCTTACATATCCTCTCTGTTTTTCCCATATAAAAACATAAGTAAGTTTAACAAATAGCTACATAAATGACACCAGAAGAATAACAAGAACAATGAAAATGGGTTTTTACAACCAAGTTTCTTGTGGTGACACTTGTTACCTTCAAGATAAATTTACATTGGGGGCAAAACCCCATCTTAAAGTACCCTTCTTCCTGCTTGTTAAATGGGACAAATTACCAAAAATTCCAAAAGATTCTTAATATTTTACCTCTTCTGAAACCAATAACATGTTTGTCCCCTACTTTTTGCAAAATCTGCTCAAAGCAGGAAAACAGTGACCAGTATTTTTGTAATATGTCCCTGTGATGTCCCTGCACTGGACCAGTAATCAAGGAGGCTCAATCCTTTCCACTGGCAACAGCTGGGGCACATACACAATGGGAGAATGACAAGTACACACACAATAAAGTGCAATTTCCCTTAAGAGAACACAGAGACCACAGTCAGTCTGGGGCTGCTTTCTCCAGATCCCCGATAAGACTCCCTCCCCACTGACACAGCTATGGGGTTGAAATCTCAGCCAAGTGGCCAAGCTAAGACCTCCAGCACCCTCTCTGTCCAGCAACCACATGAGGCAAGGGACAGCCAATATAAAATATATTTATTGAGCACTTTCACCACTTGTAACAAATGACTTCTTCAGAATGATGCTTCATGTCCCTGCCCAAGTAGCTGACACACACACTCACACACACACACACACACACAAACACACACACACACACACACACACACACACACACACACACACACACACACACTCTTGGGAAAGGCTGACATAGGTTTACTACCTATGCCCCCTTTTGCCCAGACTATAAGGTAATTCCATCTGCCACTAGCCATCCTTATCAGCTACTCTAAGGCCCTTACAAAGGGTGTCCAATCCTACTGTGTAATATTACTATTAATCCAAATGGTAGTTTGACAAAGAGCAAGGCTATTCAAGTGGCCTGTACAGTATCACCAAATACATATGCAAGTACTCTCAGAACTTAAATATGTCTTACAAGTATCAGCCACAAAGATAGGATTAAATATATTTAATAATAAATAATAAAAGAGCAAGACAATACTAAGTCAATCAACACAGTAACTTCAGAATTCAAAATCAGAGGAAGTCTTTAAAACAACACTGCAGGACAGTCTCAAATAAATACAGACAACAACTAAACTAATCATTACTATATTCCTAGCAATATCTTAAAGGAATTACTGTACTCTAGTTAATTACTCTTAGCAAAGCAAGTGCAAATGGTGATGATGAGTGGATGTTCTTGCTAGGTCTAAGGCAAAATACAAAAAGCCCAGTCTCTCTCTTTCTGAGAGAGTTCATAAATTAATATAAAATATTGCTGCTAGGTTAGCTTGGATGACATCACTTTTTGTCACCTGACTATAGTTTCTAAACTAAACCACTTTTGTCAAAACTAAAAGAATTTAGCAACTATCTGTCAGAATACATAGCCTTCAGAAGTTTGCAGATTTTGAAGGTCATAAAACAACACTTACAAAACAATTCAGAAGGCACCCTAGTTCTAGACAACCTGTCTCCTTCCTGCATTGAAACTAACTTTTATAACACACTTGTAAAACAACTTAATTTCAACTTATTTTTGAAGTTTTGCAAGGTAATCTGTGTTCCAGCAGGGTATACTGTGGTTACATTTTTGAAGCTCAGTATCTAACATACAGTTCTGTATAAATTATAGCAATATTCACAAATGACATAGAATTATTTACAAAATTACAGATAGCTGGGCTGGCAGCATGACAGTCCCTAATGGTCAGAAGTAAAGGTTGTTAAGAAGGAATCAGAAAAGTTAACACAACGTTGAAGTTCAAAATTATTGATTGTAACAAAATCAGAAAGAACAACACCATCATTGTCCTTATGACTATAAAGAGGACAGAACATACTGTTCATTCTTTTAAGCTTAACCTCATTAAATTTTGCATACACCAAATCAGTGGGATACCCCTTGGTGGTAAACGTACCAATTAACTTGTTACATTCATTAAGAAATAAGCTATCATCCAAAACCATCCTTGCTAAATGAACAAATTGCTTTTTACAATCCCTTTTTTGATACAAAGGATGGTGAATAGTAAAATGTAAAATAACATTAGAATACATAGGTTTCCTATATATCTTAGTGATAAGTACTTCATTATTGTAATCCTTAAAAATTTCCACATCTAAATAATTAAGTTGGTCCTGATTATATGAATGAGCAAACTTAAAGAAAGAAGAAGTAGAATTTCTGTACTCCAAAAAAGCATCTATTTCCACAGGGGAAACCTTCCATGCAATAAAGATGTCATCCAAAAAAAACAGGTGTAAATGCCCATGAGTTTGAAATAGGATGTTTGAACAAAAATTATTCTCCCACTGAATCATGATAATGTTAGCAAAAACAGGGGCACATGTGGCTCCCATTGCTATACCTTCATTTTGCAAAATGCATTGTACTTCAAAAAATATAACATTATGCTTCAATATTAGTTCCATAAGCACTAGTAACACTTGAATACTGCTAAAAGAAAAATTAGTAAATTCAATCAAAAACTCTTAAAGTCATTCTAAACCATCATCATGGGGAATGACATTAATCAAATTTAAAACATCAATAGTGAGAAAAGAAATGTCATTACAAAAACAACCTCCTCTCAATTTGAATACAAAGTCCCATGAATCCCTACACAAACGATTACATTGCTTTAAAGTATCCTTAGCAGTGTGGTCAATGTATGTGGTAAGGGGGTACGTTTTTGACCTCCCAACATTAACAATGGGTCTTAAGGGAGGATCTACAACACTCTTATGAATCATCTGTATAGCGAACATTGAAGAAACAATAGGATATAAATTGTCCAAACAATTATATTTATTAAAAGTAAGTTTGTCCTTGGTTGAAGAGATCCTTAATAGCATAGTTAATTTTCATGTCGGAAATATTTACACAGTTAACAGAAGATTCCTCAAAAGTCCCTTCATTCAACACAATGTTCATTTGGTTGACATAATCAATTTTATGCATAATTACAATTCCAAAATATCATCATGGAACTCATCAGCAAAGACACTGGTAACCTCCAAACTCTGGATCCCACCCAGTTCGGATTTGTGAAAGGCAGATCATGCCTCCTGAACCTGATCTACTTTTTTGAGGTAGTCACCAAAGCCATAGATGAGGGTAAGGCGGTTCACACAGCCTATCTTGACCTCGCCAAGGCTTTCAACACCATCCCCCATTCTGGAATTATAGCTAAACTCACTAAACTAGGTATAAATCCCTACGTCACAAGATGAGTTGCCAACTGGCTCACTGACAGAACCCACACTGTAAAAGTTGCACACTGCAAATCTGACCTCAAACCAATGACAAGTAGAGTACCACAGGGTTCAGTCCTGGGACCTCTCCTATTTGGTATCTACTTCTCTGAAGTACAGGCTAACATAGAAGGCCTCTGGCTAACAGAGTTCACAGATGACTGCAAACTAGGATCCATAGCCAAGTCCCCAAATGATGTGGAAATCCTACAGAAAGGCCTCGATGAGACAGATGCCTGGTGTCAGAGCCATGGCCTCAAGCTCAATGCCAAAAAATGCATTGCCATTCCCTTTGGTAAAAACTCTGTACCCATGAACTACTACTTAAACAGCAGTCTACTTAACACCGAATTTGTGATAAGAGACCTTGGGACCCAGGTGGACATTAGTCTGTCCTTTGATAGTCACATCTCCACAGTAGTCAGGAAGTCCTTCTATGTGGCACACCTCATCATAAAAGGGTTCTTATCCAGAAAAAAAGAGGTCATTCTTCCCCTCTACTCGACACTCATTAGACCCATTATAGAGTGCAACATCTCTTTTGGAATGCACCTCACAAGACATCTGCAGTAGCTGGAGAGGCCACAGAAGTACTTCACAAAGAGGATTTCTGGCCTCAAACAGATGCCCTACACTGACCATCTCAAGAAACTCCAGCTTTACTCCATAGCATATCGCCTACTCTGAGGTGATCTCTGCCTAACATAGAAAGCTATGTCAAACCAAGAACTGTTGGACATGCTACACCTAAAGAAATTGCAATTCCTCTGAGCTACACGGTTTAGGGACCTAAACCTTGTCACCACAATAAACAGGACATGCTGGAGGGATAGTTTCCTGTCCCAGAGACTTCCCATACTCTCGAATAGGCTACCCATCTATGTCAAGCAAAGTTCTTCATTAGCACTCTTCAAGAAAAATCTTGATGAGTGGATGGGAAATAGGAAATACACCCCGGGGATCATGTCTGTGTCTCTGCTCGACAGTGGCACAGGAAGATAACTTTCTTGGTGGCGTAAGCCAGTGAACCTTGTTGGCTAGGCTTACGTAGGGCCTCGGGCCGATAGCCTAGTACCTACCTATGAACCCTCCTTGTCCAGCTGCATCACTCTTATGTCTTTATTACAACAAAGTTACTTTAACATCTTTTGTTCCAAAACAGGCAGGTTATATTGTGCCTCATTAGAAGATAGGCATAACATTTTCCTAAAATCAAAAGTATATAGTTTTTCAAAAAAGAATAGAGAAGGGTATTATGAAAAATTGTATAGGCTTTTCTTCTATAAAGTGTTACTTGGTGGGCAAGAATTTTCTGACCCAAAAAGAATTTTGAAATTCAATTTTCTCAGAAACAATTTTAGGTCAATAATAATTTCTTCCATACTACACATGGAAGTAGCAGATGGCTGCAGCTTGCTTACCACAAATAAAACCAAATTATGTAGTTTTTGATACAGAGAAAATATTTAAAACTATTATTTTTTCAACTTATTTTGTTAATGATATCCCCCTTGAAATATGAAGTCAAAGATTCTTGCCATGACGTCATGAAAGAATGATATTGAAATGTCGTATTACCTAATGCTCCATAGGAACTATATTTTCATCATGTTTGCTGCAATAGAAAGGTTGTGTGTTCTACAAAGACAATTCATTGACAGGTGGAAACCTTATGTTGAAAATTGACATAAATGATGAAATACTGAAGGCAGCAGTGTAATTTTTGCTGCTATTATATTATATTATATTATATTACATTATTAGTGCAGGTAAGCAATTCTTCTACTAAAGAAGGGTTTAATTACCCAGAATGCCTTGCTGGTTTATGTAAATTGTGATCAATAATTCCGTTTACATCACAGTGCGAATCTAGTCATTCAAAAATGTAAGCAGACAATAAAATTAAAGCATAAAATAAATTTATAGCCATCATTGTTTTACTAAACTACTTGTAATTTTAATATCAAAAATATAAATGGCAATGAAACAAATTGTAAAACAAAGCTATATGTTTTCGTAACTCCAATTTTTTTCTAACTAAACTCTCATCCTGTGAGCTACCACTCTCCTCAGTTTACTGGTTTCCTAGCTACCTCACTAATAGGTCCTAAGCAGTGAAATGGTAAGATGATTTCTACCCTTTCCTTCTTATATCAGAGACTGACAAGGCTCCATCCTAGGACAACTACTGTTTAACTTATTTATCATTAAATTAAACACAGCAGCCAAAGAGGCCACCATAGTACAATATTCTGATGAGTACACTCTAATATGAGCTGCTTGGACACTACCCATGCTCCAAACACTCGCCCAGAAATCCTTTTCCGCCACAGAAGGTCATCTCAACAATTTACATTGAATAAGATAAAAAAAACTAAATTGCTGCAATTCATCCCACCTATAAAAACTTCCTTAAATATACTGTCATCTACCAAGATCAATATAGAAATAGCATCCCATACCAAACTACTAGGTATGATCATAGAAGACCACCTGAAATTTGATCTCTACCTTCAGCAAGCCATAAAGAAGAGACATTAAAGGCTAGGCTGCCTCTACAGAGTAAACCACTACCTTAGTGATTCTTCCAGCCAAAACAGACACGTCTTCTTTACTTACCACCCTTTTATATCCTAACAATCTCATCTCCTGTATATCAGCCAAACTAGAACAATAAAATAGCCAATTTCATAACCAGCTAACAATACAGATTACATCACTGCCTCTCTCTAAACAGCTAAATTAGCACAAACTAAATCATTCTTTATTATACTCACAATAAATTACAACCTTCAAACTACTGCACAACCCTGAAAATTCCCATCTATTCACTCCATCATTCAGCCTTACACTAGCAAGAGACCTCTGTGTTCATAAGATCATAAGAAACTACTAGGCTAATGGCCTTGGGGCCCTTACAAGCCTAGCCAAGAGTTTATCCCCAAAAGGAAACCTCAGTCAGCACCCGTTGCCCCTGTCAGTGAGGGACACAAGTGGACCCCTGAGACAAATTTTTGGTTTCCCATCCACTCATCAAGGTTGTGCTTGAAGAGGGTCAGTGAGGTGATCTGTTTGACGTGTATGGGAAGTCTGTTCCAGAGATGGGGCAGCCTCTGGTAGACAAACCTGTCTCTCCAGCAGGTTTTGTTAATGTCACATATTACATTCAGGTCTTTTGAGCAGGTAATGCGCAAGGAGTTAGACTTATGGATATGGAGCATGTTTAGTAGGTCAGGTTCTGAGATTGCCTTGTAGGCGAGACACAGATCACCTCTGAGCAACCTTTATGATACCGTGTAGAGTGATAGTGTTTTGAGCCTGTCTGCATAGGACAGGTGTTGGAGGCCATGGATTCTCTTTGTGAGGTATTTTAGTGGCCTTTACAGTTGGTGCAGATGTTTGGAGAGGTACATAACAAACGGGGTGTTATACTCAATTATTGGTCTAATGTCATGTTCCACTGACAAATCATTATTCTCCATAACTAAACCTAATAGCAATGTAGGATACTCCCTATAGTCACACTGCATTGTTAATAGCTGGAATACTATCCCTCTCCACTTAACAACAGTCTGCATCCTGAAAGACTTTAAATGCCAGCTGAAGCAACACCTGATAGATAAATGGCTCTGTACCTCCCCTGGTTAGTCTGGTACTAATATAGCTACATGTTTAATGACATACTTCTCTGCTGTATTAAACGTTATGTACTATTATCACAGCTACATCCGCCTCTATCATCTCATCTCCTTTATCTTCCTTTCACCTCTTAACCTCCTTCCTTTCTTTGATCTGCTCTGACTCTTCATCTTATCTTCTTATGTACTAGATTTTGCATAATGTTGATATTGCTGTGCATATACCTCCCTGTATTATCTCTTCACATGTTATTAATGAAGTAACATCTGCTATTAAGTTCCTAGGGACAGCTTGCCAAAGGGTAGTTGCAAGTACGTTTCCATTCAGAGTCATACTGAGTATTAAAGGATGATGCAACAGTGAAGTTACCAGAAAGACACGATAACTTTGCATTATTATCTTGTAGTGTCTGACAGTTCCTCACTTTTTAAGTACCTCCCTTGCTATTCAGATAACACTGTCTGGGTTCCATAACAACAGGATTAAGTTGTTTGCAAATGAAACAACTTCTTCCCCAACTTTTCCACCAGCCAATTAGCGGATGAATGTATAGTGTGTTCCTCAAAGCATCCGCTATGGGTTCTACGCTAAATAATCGCAATTAGTGCTAAAGCACAGACTTGCCTTAGCATTCTTTTCACTCTTAGAGGAATATGACATGCTGTCCCATTTAATTACAGCTGTAGATTCATCATAAAATGAATGCAGTGTATCAGATACGGTGTCTGATAGATAAATATTCATAAATCAGTTCAAATGGTATCACAATCCACAAAAATCAAATGTTTTCTCAATGTCAACTGAAAGGGCAGCCCAGAGACCCTTGTTCTTGCTTGCACTTCTAGCTGTTATGCAGCTCACAAAAAGATTTTGCAGGCATGAAAACCTTTATTAAAACCTGGATACAAAACCAAGCAGTCCTGAGTAAAGTGCCTCTTCAATACTGCTAATCCAAAAAACAACAAAAGAGGCTCACCACGACTTAATCAAAAGAAGTTTAATACGGACAGAACACAAAATCTAGTAGTAAGCGCTTTCACGTTTTAAAAATGTTTCATCAGACTTTAACATAACAATCACCATTACACTACTTTTTATATGACCTGCTGAGTTTATTCCCCAAATCTCTTATTGCATATAATTATGACATCATGAAAAAGCAATTAAACAGTCAATCTTTATGAAACCACCATATATACTACTAATATGTATTAATATATATAAAAAAACAATTAATAAACCATTAATAAAGCTTAATTTAATATAAATTATATAAATCTTACATGCCTACATATAATATCTACAATACCAAATTTATATAAAAAAACACAATTATTTATACATTTCCTAATTCATATCTATCTTAAAACATCGCAATTTATTAAAAAGTAATATAATATTATACTTAGATATTATAGCTAAAACACTGACCACTACTGATTCAGTATAAAATACAATAACTAATGTGCCTAAACTCATGTAACTAAAATTACAAAACGACTTTGTGTTCTTATAGGTGAAACTAGGTTTTGTCCCTACCAATTCAGATATCTTATCATCTATAGTTAATAATCTCCAATTATTATTCATTATTTCTTTAATTTTTCAAGTTTCTATTGGTGAATGGAATCACTACCCTATTTTTCATAATGCCCTGTTCTTCCTTATAAACCATGTCGTTATTTCCTCTATTCGTATAGAAGAATGGTTTACCTTTTCCTGCCCTCTGTCCCTACTCTCTTTAAGTAGTTTATCTACTTCTTTTTTATGATATTCTTTTGCTTTGTTTCTCCTGATGACTACTATTATGGCTGGCTAGCCTTGATGCCCTCAGTGCTTGACTTTTTAGAATGTTTGAATAAATGTGTCCAGGGTACATACTACTACAGTGTAGCAAGCTATTTTTCCAAGAAGGTTTTATGTACATATTAGTTTGTATTTCATTAACCATCTTAATCAATTGTATGTCTAAAAACTGTTTGTTGAAGTGAACTGTTGCATTCAAACGTTAAGCAATTTGTTGTCCCATTCACATAGGTGACAAAATCATCTAATTGCTGCTTGGTTCCACTCCAAATAAAAAAAATATCATCAACAAACTGTTTATAATACTTTATGTACCCACTAAACAATGTATCACCCAACACATAGGTGCCTTCCCAGTATGCCAAGACCAGGTTGGCATATGAGTTTGTGCACGGGGTCCCCATAGCGACCCCCTTATTTTGCAAATAATATTCCTTGTCATACATAAACACATTGTTACTTAGCACTATATCCAGTGGTAGCATACATCTCATGATGAGGTCTCTGGGGACCCCTTTTTCAATTAATAACAGTCTTACATACTCCATTCCTGTTGTGTTGGGTATCGATGTAAATAGGGAAACTACATCCAACTTAACTAATAGGTCACTAGTAAAATCTTCTACAGATGAGACATATTCTGCATAACTTTCTAAAAATTGTTGGGTATTCTTTAACCACTGACTCAGTCTTATCCACCACTGGTCTAAACTGTTTCTATAATAAATCAATAATGGCTCAGTTAGCCAGCCCCCTCCTGAGACTATGGGTCTCATAGGTGGGCCCATTAAAACCGTATGCACTTTTGGTAACCCCTTGAAAATGGGGATTACTGTTTTTTCCACTAGAAAATATTTATACAAGTCAGCATCAGACACATTACATAAAAACAGATCATATAATTCTCCATGAACATTCTTAATAATCCTATCCAGTAATGCTGCATTCAAAGTCTGATACATTTCATTATCATCTAACAACATTCTCATTTTATTAACATACATTTTGTAATCCAACACCACTATAGCACCACCCTTATCGGTCTGTCTAATTACAATTTCATTATCATCCTGCAATCTTTTAATAGCTTCATTCTCACCATAACTCAAATTATAAAAGTCCGGTTTATTATCTTGACACATGAAAAATTGAAGTAAATCCCTTTCACAAGCCTTTTCAAATGCATCAAGTAATGGGTGTGCTTGTGGTATAAAAGTGGAAGTTTTTTTAAAACCGTTCCTGTTATTATTATTGTTTTGTCCAAATAACATTTTCAAGCCTACATTCCTAGTGAACATTTTAATATCTTTCATAATATCACTCACATCAGTTGTCTTAGAAGGTAGGAAAAAAAGGCCCTTATTTAATAAAGACCTTTCATGCTCAGTTACGACATACCTGGAGATGTTATGACTAAGTCCGTTGTGTTGGTCGAAGTACTTTCTTTTGAAATTCTTGCTTCTCCTCCGAAGTTTTCCATTTCTTCATCCTGTTCTGTGGCGACCAAACCTGCCAGTCCATCTGTCAAACTGGCAATGGAAAAGAACAAAACACACTTGCTTCTGCTGAATTACTAGTGGTGGCAAAGGCAGAAGCACTATTAACCATCTGGTTTTCTTTTCTTCTAACATCCGTCGTTTTTGGCAGCATTTGTTTATTCAAACTTGATTGAACTATGTGAACTATGTGAATAATTACATGGAGCCATCTTGTCTCAACACTAAGACAAATCTTAGAAAATAAAGTAGTAATATGGGACTGTGTTGTTGGGATGTGTTAGGTCTTTGTCTCCAATGCAAGAGATATCAGTGCATGTTTCCAAGGGGGTTGATTGGTTTATTTTTAATCTAAAATAGACTGATATGCCTGCCAGACCAGACGAGTGGAAGCCAAAGAAAGCTGTTGATATAGTTCATCCATCCATCTGAACTGGCAAGTCAAAGTTATTTAGTTCAGTAATGTTTTTATTTTTTTTTTCTTTAGTTATCTGAGTATCTAGTGTGCTGTGTTCTTGTTCACCCTTGCATTTTTGAGAGAAGTACTTCAGATCAATAGCTTGAGGAAATATGCAGTAAAGGAAGAGAAACTTAGGTTACACATTTTCTCAAAAAATGACCCCAAATTTCTAGACTTTCCCAGAATTAATTTGTGTATTATTGGTGTCTGTGTTATGAGAAAGATATGGCTTGACTGCCCAGTCTAAAGATTATTTCATTTGCCCAGCCTTTTTATAAATCGCCTGAGTAACTTTCTAATGTTGAAGATACAATTTTTCTAAAAAGGAAATACATTTTATTTATTATTAAAAAGGAAATTTTCTAAGGACAATTAATGTTGTCTTTAATTGATAGCTTAGAGCTGGTCGTTCTACTTTCTCATTTCTTTACAAAGCAAATATCTGATGCCTCCTGTGACCCTTACTTAGCATATACGATTGACAAACTCAGACATACGCCCATGTTCAGATGATATACATCACTCATATATGCTTGGAATTTTGCAATCACTGTAATTATGTATCTGCAGATGGCTCTGATTGCAGCTGTTTTGGCTGACAGATCATGACATTATCCTGGGGATAAAAACTCGTAAAATGTATATATAAAATATTTGATCTAAATGCTTGTTTGTCAACATCTGTTTAATCAACCACATTTCATTGATATATGCAAATGGTTAACAGGTATGTAAGACTTGCAATTCTCAGGTAAGGGAATATTCCCTTTCCCTAGGGATTATGAGATCTCGGAGTTAGTATATATTATTAACAGGGGGGAGTGTGGCAAATGATACTCAGCGGGCAGAAATAAAATGGATTTCGAGACTGGCAGTGCACAGAGGTAGAAGACTTAATAATAGTGTTCCCCTAAAGCCAGTACTCAAAGCCAGAGCTCTTAGATGAACTTTTTGTATAGATATCTTTTGCATAATTTTTAGCATATTAGATTTTGATTTAGTTTTTGAACTTTAATAATGTAACTGAGCTTGAATAGTTGTAGTTGTAATTATATTTTATTTATTATTTTATTTTATTTATTCATGTCACAATTCATATTCATTATTTAAGAGTATTTAGTGTAGCTATATAGTGGGTATATATATATATTATTTTTTGTGTAATATTGCCCTGTTACTTTAAAATCATGATTATGTGATTAATTAGTTAAATACTTAATTTATTATGTTAATGAGCAGTTTTAATATAAAAGAACTTTGGCTGTAATGGTTATACTATGTCTGAAGAAGCAGAATTGTAGTCCGCAAAAGCGTTCATGTTTTTATTCGAATAAACTTTGGAACTTTACTTGGATTTATTTTTATTTACGAACCTGCTCACCTTCCGATATTATTTTTACTGGGTTTTGTGTATATTCCTTGGAGCATCACTGGGTGGTATTCTTGCTTTGTTTTTATATATATATATATATATATATATATATATATATATGGGTCTACTTTACATTACCGAAACTACACTTCACCGACACACAAAACACCGACCCCAAATAACCAAAACCACACAACACCGACAACTCACAAAACCGAACACAATTACACCGACACAAACAACGTAAACTACACATGACACACAATGACATATCCACTAACCCTAACCCAAACCCTAACCCTAAGGTCCGACACTACCGCACAGTTACCCTACCCGCACCCTAACCCTAACTCACTTAACCCACCCCTACACCTAAAGACTGTCACTATCGCACACTTAACCTACCTGCACCCTAACCCTAACTCACTTAACCCACCCTAAAACATAAAGCCCGTCACTATCGCACACTCACCCTACCCGCACTCTAAACCTAACTCACTTAACCCGTCCCTAAACTACAGTCCGTTACTATCACACACTTACCTTACCTGAACCCTAACTCCGACACTACCACACACTCATCTTTCCCACACCCTAACCCAAAATCCCACAATATCGCACACTTACCTGACCGCTCCTAACTCCGTCACTATCGCACACTTACCGAGTCGCGCTCACACGTTACCCTTGTCGGTCTTTCGGCTGTCGGCAAATCACCTTTTCGATCAACTTACTTGTCGGTTATTTCGTCTCGGTCTTCTGCGTGTCGGTGAAGTGTCATGTCGGTAATGTAAAGGGGACCCATATATATATATATATATATATATATATATATATATATATATATACACACACACACGTGTGTGCGTGTGTGTGTGTGTGTGTGTGTGTGTGTGTGTGTGTGTGTGTGTGTGTGTGTGTGTGTGTGTGTATATATATATATATATATATATAGATATATAGATATATATAAAATATGTATATGCATATTTATAACTATCTTATCTGTCAGTCTAGATAGATGGATATAAACTACATTTTCAAAAATATTCAGTGTGTGGAAAACTACTACAAGACTGTGCATACCCATAAGCAAACCAACTTATAAAGTAAAACAGGCAGACCACAGTTATCATCAGATGCCCAGCTGAGGAAAGGTACTAGCTCTATCAGGAAGTACATTTGATGAACCTCCAGCCTGACTAGAAGTGTGTGCTGTAAAGCTTCTTCTAAGTGCTATGAGGTTCTCTGGCTGACAACATGTAGAATCACCCCTGTGGACATGGAAAGCATGCTAATTAGGGTGCATCTCATTATTGTTTCTGAATTGCACAATTTGCATAATCAGCTATCCTGATGTGAAGATTAGTACACAATGCCATGCACATGCCTGAGCACCCGTGAGCAGGTCTGTGCATGCATGGGAAGCTAATTATGCTATGCTGGAGAGAGTTGCCATCCCATAATTAACGATCTGAAGATGGAGTTGCTTTTGAGCATGTATTCCCAACAGCAAACAGAGAGATGGCAGACAGTCATGTTTCACCTCTTAAAGTATCACTGGAAGTATGCTAATGCAGTGCCTATTTCTAATTAGTGTGCCCTGCATCACGCCAGTGAGATTCCCATTGGTGACCATCATTACTCAGAAACTGAGCTCACAAAAACTGTTTTGGCTGCCAGTTCTCTGCCATTCTCCCTATGATCTGTGAAGGTGAGAGAATTATGGCTGGGGAAGAGATATTGCTCCTTTTGGAGTGCAGAGGTGGTGTGAGGAGGAATCCAGGGTTGTTACAGACATCCTCCATAAGCCTTACTGCCAAAGGCTCCTGCATGAGGGATATACTGGGATACAGTATAAGGCCAATGCATGGAATAATTTACCCAAGGCTGTTACCTGTGGTACTGGCATCTCATGCACAGGGGAAACACCACTGTGCTGAAATTAAGGTGTAGTCATTATCTCAGTATTGTAAGTATACTGTCTTTTACCTAAATAACCTGTCCCTGCATGCCACCATCACACATCTACTTATGCTATGTTTATGTTTCTAGCCCCTGCAGAGATTGAAAAAAGTAGAATGATGCACTGGAGTAGACTATAATATCTAAGAGAGTGCAGATGTGAATTGATTAATCATGCTGTAATGGAAATATCTCTGTTGGCACTGTAACAGTTATTGCTATTCAAAATACTTCTGTACAATTTTCAAGCAATAGCTCCACATCTGTCAGTACTGGCATAGCTCAAGGGTTAGTTGTATGACTGTGCAATGTTAGAAGTGCACTTCTGCATGCTTCCTCCTCCTCCTGTATAGGTGGACAGGTAGATCATTTTCTGAAGTTTATGTGAACTGAGAATGTTGGCATGACTGTAGGTTTAATTCCAGCCCACCCCATCCATAAAATAAATCTGCTGCCATGCTAAAATGCATTTGTCATCTCTCTAATACCACTGGAACACAAAAACATCCATGGATGGAATTTACATAAATACTACTTGCTTATTGGCCATTTCACAATATACAACAGAAGTCTCAGCCCCTTGCCTGTCATCTGTGCTGTTTCTTCTAGGATCAGCATATTTTCTTGCATGTATACAGATTTTGTATTGTTAGATCTCAGATGGTATCACTATCCACAAACACAGATGGCTGTCTTGATACATAGCTCCTGCAGTTAGTTTTCCTTTTTTGTCCATCTGCATGTGAGGATGGCTTTTGGCTTAGACCCTCTCCCACACATTATAATCAGAAAAACAGATGGAAGATATACCTTTTTAAGTCCTACTGCTAACAGATTATTATGTTTTACTGTATTACAATGGATTTAAGTTGGCACAGGCTGTAACTTTGAACATCCAGTTCTGTTCCTGACTGTGGTCTCTGTGTTCCTCTCCCTTTTGTGTCCATGCCCACCACTGTACATTTTATAATCCTACCCTCGCCACTGTCTTTGCTCTGTTTCTCTGATGTGTCCTTCATTATTGTGTTCCCCCACCCTCATTGTGTTACTCCATACATTGTATGTCATACCTGTCTTTCCCTGTTGCCTAAACTCCCCATCTTACCAACCTCTTACTTCCCAGATTTCCTTCCCCAATTTTCCTTTCTCTAAAAAACAAAAGGGCATCTACCCCTCAAAGAAAAAAAGATACTACCACCCATGCTTCTCAACATTCCAAATATTTGAAAATTTTTAACATGATTAGTTTCTATTGTTTGATGTGTTCATCCCAAAGAATGTAATGTTCTAACATATCATTGATGCTTGAAGACATTAATTATCACTAGTGATGGATTTCTTCAGGATTATTGATTTAAGAAGTCAAGAGGTATGGTACTGTCTTACCACCATCATGTGCATTCCTTAATTCCTCACTTTCTGTTCTAGTTTCTATTTTCTTCTCATTTTTATCTCTGTCGTATACTACCATTTCCTGCCTTAATCTGGTCAAAAACTAAATAGACATATGAAAAATGTGCCCAAAAGGGGATTATGGAAGACAAATAATTTTTCTGTGCTTGGACACAAGAGGCCACAAATGCCAGTGCATATGTATAACCGATGAGAAATTACACTCCTTGTCTGATGACAGAAATGACATCTAATCCTTGCCATGCACTACAGATGTTGTCGTCAGTCTCACAAATGACCAAAAACATTGCTGAGCTTCATCATGCAAATATATAATAAAGCAAAGCGAATGTCTTTAGTCTTGACTGTTTTGAGGGCTTAAAGACATCCTGGAGTAGTTATTTGTATCTTTTAATGCAGTGGGTAGAGGGGTTAAAATCCTTGAGAGTTGATGTCACTTTGTAACACACTCCCCTGATATATGTATTTTATGACACCTTTTATTCTGACTGTTCCTGTACCTCCCCCTTGCTAATGCAGCAGTATGCAGTATGAAGAATATCACTTAGAAAGGTGTGATGACCCCCCCCCCACTGCCAACCAGTAATCAAGGAGCCTCAATCCTCACCACTGGCAACAGTGGGGGACGTTCACTGAGAGGATGACAAGTACACACAGTATTTCCAGATGCAGCTCTTTGCATCAAGTGCAATTTCCTTTAGGAGCACACATAGACCACAGTCAGTCCTGGGCTTGTTTTTCCCTCTTTCTCCAGATCCCCAGTAAGACTCCCAACTGGCACAGCCATAGAGTTGAGATCTCAGCTGAGTGACCAAGACATGACCTCCAGCACCATCTCTGTCAACCAGTGCTTCATGTCCCTGCCCAAGTAGCTGACACACCCACTCTTTGAGGTTTGATTTACATACACACACACACACACACTGGAAAGTCTAGCACAGGTTTACTATCTATGCCCCCTTCTGCCCAGACTATAAGGTCGTTTCCACTGTCACCAGTCACTCGTCATCAGCTACTTTAAGGCCCTTAACAAAGGATGTCCGATCTTACTGTGCAATATTAATACTAATACAAATGGTAGTTTGACCAAGAGCAAGGCTATTAGGAGTGGCCCATACAGTGCCACCAAATGAATATGCAAGTACTCTCAAAACATAAATATCTCTACACAGATCAGCCACAATGAAAAATTTAACTATATTTAATAATAAATAATAAAACAACAAGACAATACTAAATATATATTCAAAGTGACATCAGAGTTCAAAACCACAGGAAATATTTAAAATAACATTGCAGTACAGGCTCACACAAACAAAGAAAAACATCTAAATTAAACTTCAATATATTCCTGACTGTATCTAAGAGAATTATACTATTCCTGGAAACTTACTTCATTAGAGCAAGGCAGATGTTGTGGTGAATGGTTCTTGTCAAGTCCAAGACCGAATACAGAATGCTCTGTCTCACTAAGAGACTTTTCAAATTAATATCTAAAATATTACTGCTGGGATAGCTTAGAGAGGAGTTGTGGTAATGTATGAGGCAGTCAGGGGTGACAGAGAAGTATGTAAGAGTGGTACAGGATATGTATGGGGGTAATGTGACAGTGGTGAGGTCTGCAGTGGGAGTGACGGATGCATTTAAGGTGGAAGTGGGATTACATCAAGGATCAGCTCTGAGCCCTTTCTTATTTGCAGTGGTGATGGACAGGTTGACAGAAGAGATCAGACAGGAGGCCTCATGAACTATGATGTTTGCAGATGATATTGTGATCTGTATTGAGAGTAGGGACCAGGTTGAGGAGACCCTGGAGAGGTGGAGATATGCTTTAGAGAGGAGAGGAATGAAGGTCAGCAGGACTAAGACATAATATATGTGTGTTAGAGGAGTGGTGAGGATGCAGGGAGTAGAGTTGGTGAAGGTGGATGAGTTTAAGTACTTGGGATCAACAGTTCAGAGTAATGGTGAATGTGGAAGTGAGGGGAAGAAGAGAGTACAGGCAGGGTGGAGAAGAGTGTCAGGAGTGATTTGTGATAGACGGGTACCAGTAACAGTGAAAGGGAAGGTCTACAAGAGGGTAGTGGGACCAGCTATGTTATATGGGTTGGAGATGGTGGCATTGTCAAAAAGGCAAGAGTCAGAGCTGGATGTGGCAGAGTTAAAGATGTTAAGATTTGCACTGGGTGTGACAAGGATGGACAGGATTAGGAATCAGTATATTAGAGAGTCAGCTCAGGTTGGGTGGTTTGGAGACAAAGCAGGAGAGGCGAGACTGCGTTGGTTTTGACATTTTCTGAGGAGGGATGCTGGGTGTATTGGGAAAAGGATGCTAAGAATGGAGCTGCCAGGTAAGATTAAAAGAGGAAGGCCTAAGATTAGGTTAATGGATGCAGTGGGAGAGGACATGCAGGTGGTTGGTGTGACAGAGCAAGATGCAGAGGACAGGAAGAAATGGAAACAGATGATCCGCTGTGGTGACCCCTAACGGGAACAGCCAGAAGAGAAGAAGAAGACTGCTGGGATAGCTTGCAGAATGACATAATTTCTGGCCATCTGACTTCTAGTTCCCAGGACAACCCCCCCCCCCCATTGCTAGAAGCTAGCAGCATTTAGCATCTACCTGTAAAAATATACAGACAATGGCTTTTCCTCACATCTTTGGCAGATGCTGGAAGTAATAACATAATTGCATTCCTTCATGCTTCAAATGCAGTAATTAGTTCACTATAAGGACAATACAGAAAGCTTCCAATCACAGATGCAGTGTCTCTAGCTAACATTGAAAATGTTATGGCATAGCCTATAAAGTAATTTAATTTCAGATATTTTTTTCTAAAGTTTGATGGACTGATGTTAACCTCCTGTATTCCAGTTTCCACTGTTAAAATATATACATTTAAACAGTTACAATACCGCATGTACATTTCTGTTCTTTTTCAGTAGGGCACACTGTGGTTACATTTCAAACAGCACTTTGCAAATACTTTTTCAACACACACATCTGTACAAGCAGATTGACATACACATGATGTACAATTCTATTACATTTATAACACAAGCATTTTGTATAAATTATTTCAATATTCACCAATGACATATAATTATTTACAAAATTCCATCTAGCTGTGCTGGCAGTATCTCCTTTCATCACAAAAGGCATAGTTTCCAGTTCCTTGAGGCCTATCTTTATTTTCTTGTGATCGGTCTGAAAATGTGGTATATCCTCCCAAAATGTGTCTTATACCTTTTATTATGTCTCCTTTTGTGTGGCCCTTGCTAGAGAGATGAGGATATACTGACAAATGGGCTGAATTGATGGGCTGACTGTTGAGAAGATTTCATATTTTCCTTTCTTAATGTCATTCACATTATAATGTAGGCCTTCTGTTCATACACTTACGTTGGCAGCACTGGTGCAAATCAGTACATCATGTTAGTTTACTACATCCCACCTTACCTTCCTTAACTTTCATATTATTCTACATGCAGGAATTGTCATATCACCTTCTCCCTTCTGTTTTGATGCCAGCTGTGTTTGGCAACTCCGTTTGCACTCTTCTGTCCATCTCTATGGTTTCTGTTGCTATGGTTAAACTCCACAACACCCTTAAAACCTCTGAAATAAAGTAAAGGTAATCCCAGACATACAGTCTTTCATGTAGCATTTCTCTGCATATATATTGTTGTATGTTACTTCAGCACTGTCAGTGTAGTTTTCCTGTATATGCAAATGGGCTGGTGATGACTACTAGAAATGATTGCGCACATTCAATGTTTACCTCAGCTGCTCATATTTTAGCCTGTCTATAACATACTGTAATATGATCTGGCCATGTGTCTGTACTGCTGCCATGATGAGGAGCTGCTCATCTTGTATGAGGACCAGGACATATACACTGGTAATAAGAATTGGTACTCATTACTCAGGCAATGTAAACAATGATTGGCCATGATTGTGTACCTGGCATTTCTGAATTCCTGGCTAAATTTAACCAATAACAATGCTTTCCAGTATTTGATTTTACTTAGCTGTTTTATTGTTTCTTTCTTTCTTTTTTTTTCTTTTTTCTTTTTTTCTTTCGATGTGCAGTGTTTTTTCGGGAAGTGGGCATAACTCCCAACCTCTTAGCTCAAAAAATTTAGACAAATCCAGAAATAATGGAGGTTACAAAGGCCCAAAAATGGGGACATATTTTAAATATTGCTCTTATAAACTTAGAAAGATGACAGAATGCAAGGTTTTGTATTAGCATGCATTTTTCTGAAGGATATGAAATCTGAAATTCAAATGCCTGCTATTATTTTATGATAGTCATACACAATAATTTGCCAGAAAACTAAAAAAATTTATGAAGAAAAAAACAAAAATATCAGGCAAAAATTGGGTTGCTCTGTGAAAATCTGGAGAGTTGAAAGGTTTGGGGGGTATGTGTATTTTGTGTGTACACTGTATGACATTATTATTATAATTATTGTTATTATTATTATTACAGAATGAATGAAATTGAAACTGCATTTCTGTTTTTAAAAATAAAGGCACCACAACTTCGACTCTTTTGTGGTGACTAGGTTTAATGATTCATCCACATAAAAATAATAGAAAATAATAAATAATAAAAATTAAGACCAAATACCAGCGTTTTCACCCTTTACAATGTCTAAGGCTTCATCAGAGCGAACCATCCTAAAAAAACAGTGCTTATATAGACCCACAAATCACATGACTCCCAGAATTGTAAAAAGCAATTAACCCATAGTATATGTGCGCCCAATGGTTTTGAAAGGGTAGAATGAAATAAAATACAGATAAAAACTCCTACCTAATAAAATATTATATAATACTTATATTACAACACCAATAAAGATATTAAATCACCAGCAACACCATAAACCTAAACAGTGCTTATGAAGAATAATAAGTAATAAAAAATGTATCTGTAACAGTATAAAGAGGTTTACTTATAACGTGCTCCAAGCTAATCTGAACCTGTAATAAAATATAACAACTAATAAAAAACATAATCTGTTTGAATTAAATGTGTGTTGTTCTTAATTTCAACACACTAACTATAGTGCAACAGTCATTAATACCTGGAAACACCATGGTCTTCAATCTTAATTGCCACATTGTTTCTCTCAATTCTAAAACTGTATTATTGTCTCCTCCTCTCTCATTTAAACAGCCTTATCAATAACAAAGGATAAAAATCTTTTAAAATTATTGCAAACCAGACAATGAGAGTACAAAGCATTGTTAGTTTTCTTGTTTTTAATGTCCCTAATGTGTTGAGCTATCCTGTCCTTTAGTTTATGGATGGTTTTACCAACATAAAATGTTGGACAGCCCACATATGTTGCAACATAAACAACCATCTTAGTGTTGCAATTACAATGTCTGGAACACTGGCTATTTCTGTTATATCCCTCTATTGCTACATATGGACCTTCATTAATACATTTGCAATACTTGCACATGTAACACTTGTGCATGTTAGATTTATAATTTGCAACTTGATTATTTTTATTATGTTCAAATAATCCCTTAAGGTTATATCTTCCTGTACATTTTTTTCCTAACTTCATTCCTGATCTTAGTTAAAAGCTTCAATGGGTTACCTCTGTCATTAAACAATCCGATCAAGTGGGTCATTTCAACCTTAAACCTTTCGTTGTCACTCACCAGTGTAGACAGTCACATTGTTTGCCCTTTTGTTACACTCTTCTTTTGATAAAGATGGTAACTATCAAAATGAAGTAACATATTAGAATATGTCTTTTTTCTAAAACTGCTAGAACCAGGCTTTCTACTTTCAGAATACTTGTAAAGAAATATATCCAAAAATATATATTTCATGAGCAATAACCTTGTAAGTGAATTGCAAAAAAGTAGTGACATTGTTGAGATAATTGACAAAGAAACCTACTCCTTCAGTGTTACCCTGCCATAGAATTAAAATATCATTCAGAAAATGTACCGATAAAATAATGTCACTCATAAATGGGGAAATAAAGACAAAATGTTACTCCCATTCTGTTAAGACTAGGTTAACATAAATTGAGGCACATTTCGTCCACATAGCAACCCCTGATACTTGTCTGAAATATTCACCTTTAATATATGAGGTCGTTGTCTAAAACTTTTTCCATAAATTCTAATATCAAATTCCTTTTAACATTATGCAATCATTTAACATTGATAAGGCTGTCACTAAAATATCTAAAGCTATGTCATGCAAAATATCTGTAAATAAATTAATAACATCAATAGTAACAAAAAATGTAATCTTCATCCAAAGGTAGATCTCTCAATAATTCCAAACAATGCCATGAGTCCCTTAGAATATGTTTGTTGCCCTTGAAGGCATTTTTACAATGGATTATTCACATATTTGTGAAATTTAGGAATTCCAGAAATTGTTGGAATTACTGGTGCTTCCACTGTTAAATAATCAAGTTCTATTTGGTCAATTACATCTTGACAGAATGAGTCATACAGCCACCAATTAATTTTTGCATAAGACCTGTTAATTTCGTTAATAGACACTCTCTCATACACCTTTTCGTCATTTAAAACCTTATACATTTTCGACACATAATCTAACTGTGACATAATAACAGCCCTTCCCTCCCTTGTCGGGCTTCATGATCCTGTATTCCATAGAATCAGACCAATGTTATAAACAATTCCTTTCATCAACTGATAAATTATCATTGAACTTAATTCTTTTGTTTAAAACCTTTCACAATTCCACCTCACATGTTTGCTCAAATACATTTATAACAGCATTTGGTGGAGGCATGAATGTACTCTTTTAGTATTTAACTTATTGTCAATTACAGGGTTAATTCAATCAGAAAAAACAGGCTGAAATTAAGCTGTCTGGTTTAAATCTTTAAGTTGATCAAAACTTTGGCTATATTAACCGTGTAACTTGGAACAAATAAAAAAACCTTCTTCAATAAACTAAAATGCCCTTCACTAATATCCATCTCACTAAAGTTATAAATGGAAGAACCATCACAACATAAATGTTTAACAGAAACAGATTCAGAGTGCTCAATTCGATGAACTACATTAAATAACGCCATTTCTACTGCCAGTTCATAACATAGGAATTCTTCCACCCAGTCATTGGTGAAGAACTCCACTGACCTTTTTGATTTCTGTAATTTTGTTGTCTCTGATTATTGTCCATTAAACATTCTCACTGTCTCAATGGAAGAGGGTGTTTTAAAAATTACTCAGGCTCATTTCCATGTCAATGACCATCATTGTTATTACCAGTTAAATTAGAATTATGAAAGCCGTTGTTGGTTTCAGTATCGTGGTTAATAAGATTCTCAGTACTCTTAGGGACTGGATAAACCCTCTTATTAACATAGTCAGCTGTGTCCCTATGCAATTTCCTCTGCTTTCTCTCTCAATTATTTATAACAAACCTCCCAAAGTCAATAAAGATCTAATCATACTGAGCCTTATTATACTCAAATAACAAGTCATTCGTAATGCTTAAATTCAAATCAGTAATCTCTTTCTGTATCTGTAAGAGTCTATGCACATTGTCACAGAAAATAATTTTCATTATATCCATACCTGTCCAGGCAAACAACTCCAAAGGTTCTCCATGCATCACTGAGCCTGACTGTGTCCCAATGGGACATTTCCACAAGCGTAAACCCTTCAGTAACTGTTGTAAATCCAGGTAACACTTTAAAAAGAAATTATCCATCTGCAATGTCTTAAGCTTTTTTGTCAACTACTCAAAGGTACGCAATTGTGTCAGGAACATACCAAAACCTTCCCCTCATGGTGGGGGAGTTAAAACCTGAAAATTAGGTGAAATAAAAAGTGAATTTAAATCAGTATGAACAGGAATCGTGGATCTGTTTAATATGGGTTCACTGCTCATACTTAACCCTTCAATATCATGTGTATCATTGTTCGCTGAAGGAACATCCTCTGGAAGTGTGTGTAAAGTTGATAGATCCAACTGCATGGAGGTTAAGGAAGTAGAAGAACCTGCTGTACTATTGGTTTGCTGCATCTGACGTTTTAACTGCTGGGTTAATTCAAACAATTCTCATAGCAACTTTTCTATTCCACAGCTACTACCCAGTACCATTCAAGCTCCCAAAGTTGGGGAAAAATAAACTATGAACCAAATAACACTCTAATAAAGACACCACAACTTCGGCCCTTTTGTGGTGACTAGGTTTAATGATTCATCCACATAAAAACAATAAAAAATAATAAATAATAAAAGTTAAAACCAAATAACTTAGTGCTTTCTCCCTTTACAATGTCTAGGGCATCATCAGAGTGAACCATCCTAAAAGAACAGTACCTATATAGACCCACAAATCACATGACTGCCAGAATTGTAAAACTCAATTAGCCCATAGTATATGGGACCCCAAAGGTTTTGAAACAGTAGAATGAAATAAAATACAGATAAAAACTCCTAACTAATAAAATATATCTATAAAACAACACCAATAAAGATATTAAATCAACAGCAACATCATAAACCATAACAGTGCTTATGAAGAATAATAAGTAATAAAAAATGTACATGTAACAGTATAAAGAGGTTTACTTATAACATACTCCAAGCTACTCCAAACCTGTAATAAAGTATAACAACTAATCTTCTTCTTCTTCTTTCGGCTTTTCCCAGTTAGGAGTTGCCACAGTGGATCATCTGTCTGCTCATGATTGGCAGTGGAGTTTTATGGTGTTGAGTTGCCAGCCCAACCTTCCACAGAAGGCACACACATGCACACACTCACACCTAGGGCCAATTTAGTGTCTTCAATCCACCTACTGCATGTCTTTTGGGATGTGGGAGGAAACTGGAGCACCTGGAGGAAACCCACGTAACCACAGGGAGGACATGCAGACTCTGCACAGAAGGCACCCCAGCCGAGAATCAAACCGGCGAACCTCTTGCTGTGAGGTGGCAACACTAACCGCTGCACCACCGTGGCTGCCCTAATAAAATATAACAACTAATAAAATTAAGAGCAACACACATATAATTCAAACAGATTATGTTTATTAGTTGTTTTTTTATTAATAAAATATAACAACTAATAAAAAACATAATCTGTTCGAATTATATGTGTGTTGCTCTTAATTTTGCCATACTAATTATAGAACAACAGTCATTAATACCTGGAAACACCATGACATTCAGGCTTAATTGAGACATTGTTTCTCTCAATCCTAAAACTGTATTATGGTCTCCCCCTCTCTCATTTAAAACAACATTATCAATAACAAAGAATACAAATCTTTTAAAATGAGTGCAAACCAGACTATGAGAGTACAAAGCATTGGTAGTTTTCTTATTTTTAATGTCCCTAATGTGTTCAGCTAACATGTCCTTTATTTTATGGGTGGTTTTACCAACATAAAATGCTGGACAGCCCACACATGTTGCAACATAAACAACCATCTTAGTGTTGCAACTGCAATGTCTGGGACACTGGACACTTCTGTTATATCCATCTATTGTTACGTATAGACCGCCATTAATACATTTGTAATACTTGCACATGTAACACTTGTACATGTTAGATTTAAAATTTAACTTGATTATTTTTATGGTGTTCAAATACTTCCTTAAGGTTGTAACCTCAGCTGTACATCACCTTAGGTTTCACACCTGAAGTACTTTTCAAATCGCTTGTAAGTACCCAGTCCCAGCACTTATTCAGCACAGTTTTTATTAAGAAAGCTTAGTGGTTATAGGGTAAAAGCATTGCTTTGTTTTGAATGGTTACTGGGGCAGCGCTGAGTGTTGTACCTTTCCCAGTTAATAATATAGGAATATATCTGCTCATATGGGTTTTTCCTAACTTAATTTCTGATCTTTGTTAAAGCTTCAGTGGGTAACCTCTGTCTTTAAACAACCCAATCAAGTGGGTCATTTCACTCTCAAACCTTTCGTTGTCACTCACCAACCTAGATAGTCGCACAATTTGCCCTTTTATTACACTTTTCTTTTGATAAAGGGGGTGGCAACTATCAAAATGAAGTAGCATATTAGAATATGCCTTTTTTCTAAAAATGCTAGAATCAAGCTTTCTACTTTCAGAATGCTTGTAAAGAAATATATCCAAAAATATATTTCCTGAGCATTAGCCTTGTAAGTGAATTGCAAAAATGTAGTGTTGTTGTTGAAATAATTGACAAATAAACCTTCTTCTTTGCATGTTCCATATGTGGCAGCTGTAATTTACCTTCTGGCAACTAATATAAAAATAATGAGCTTTGGGTAATTGTAATAGGAATGATGACACACTGCATATGTAGACAAATGTAGAATTAAGCATCACTGATATAGATAAACTACTGATGGTGCTCAAAGATTGAAGACAAGCACAAATATTATCTACATGTGAGCATATTTTATAAAACCATTTAACTGGGTGAGCACCTTAAACAGTACATTCATTTCTTCACAGCATACACTACATATGATTTAGATCCATAAGAAACTGATGTTTTGTATCTGAAAAAGAAATATCATGATAAGTTTCCAAAGTCACTTTCCAAGGCAGTTCTATACTCTTTTGCATTTATTCATGAGGGTCATTCATAAAGCAAGCATTTGATGTCATTTATTTCATAATCTGCTCACTACTCATCATCATCTTCTTTTGGCTGTTCCTGTTAGGGGTCGCCACAGTGGATCATCTGTTTCCATTTCTTCCTGTCCTCTGCATCTTGATCTGTCACACCAGCCACCTGCATGTTCTCTCTCATCACATTCATAAACCTTATCTTAGGCTTTCCTCTTTTCCTGTTACCTGGTAGCTTCATCCTTAGCATCTTTTTTCCCAATATACTCAGTGTCCCTCCTCAGCACATGTCCAAACCAATGTAATCTTGCCTCTCTGGCTTTGTCTCCAAACCTTCCATCCTGGGCTGACCCTCTAATATACTTATTCCTAATCCAGTCCACCCTCATCACACCCAGTGCAAATCTTAACATCTTTAACTCTGCCACATCCAGCTCTAACTCCTGCCTTTTAGTCAGTGCCACTATCTCCAACCCTTATAACATAGCTGGTCTCACTACCCTCTTGTAGACCTTCCCTTTAACTCTTACTGGTACTCGTCTGTCACAAATCACTCATGACACTCTTCTCCACCCACTACATCCTGCCTGTACTCTCTTCTTCACCTCTCTTCCACACTCATCATTACTCTGAACTACTGATCCCAAGTATTTAAACTCATCCACCTTCACCACTTCTACTCCTTGCATCCTCACCATTCTTCTATCCTCCCTCTCATTCACACACATATATTCTGTCTTAGTCCTGCTGACCTTCATTCCTCTTCTCTCTAGAGCATATCTCCACCTCTCCAGGGTCTCCTCCACCTGTTCCTTACTCTCACTACAGATCACAATGTCATCTGCAAACATCATAGTCCATGGGGACTCATGTCTGATCTCATCTGTCAACCTGTCCATCACCATTGCAAATAAGAAAGGGCACAGAGCTGATCCTTGATGTAATCCCACCTCCACCTTAAACGCATCCGTCACTCCCACCGCAGACCTCACCACTGTCACACTACCATCATACATATCCTGTACCACTCTTACATACTTCTCTGACACTCCCGACTTCCTCATACAATAACGCAACTCCTGTCTAGGTACCCTGTCATATGCTTTCTCTAAGTTTACAAAAACACAATGCAACTCCTTCTGATCTTCTCTGTACTTCTCCATCAACACTCTCAGAGCAAACATCGCATCTGTAGTGCTCTTGCCCGGCATGAAACCATACTGCTGATCACTAATCATAACGTCCCTTCTTAACCAAGCTTCCACTACTCTTTCCCATAACTTCATGCTGTGACTGATTAATTTAATCCCTCTGTAGTTACTACAGCTCTGCATATCACCCTTATTCTTAAAAATCTGTACCAAAATGCTTTTTCTCCATTCCTCAGGCATCCACTCACTTTCCAAAAATTCATTAAACAATCTGGTTAAAAAACTCCATTGCCATTTCACATAAACACCTCCATGCTTCCACAGGTATGTCATCTGGGCCAACAGCCTTTCCATTCTTCATCCTCTTCATAGCTATCCTTACTTCCTCTTTGCTAATCCATTCCACTTCATGATTCACTATCCCCACATCATCCAACCTTCTCTCCCTCTCATTCTCTTCATTCATCAACCCCTCAAAGTACTCTTTCCATCTGCTCAACACACTCGCCTCACTTATGAGTATGTTTCCCTCATTATCCTTTATCACCTTTACCTGCTGCACATCTTTCCTAGCTCAGTCCCTCTGTCTAGCCAATTGGTACAGGTCCTTTTCTCCCTCCTTAGTGTCCAACCTTTCATACAACTCTTCATATGCCTTATTCTTAGCCTTCGCCACCTCTCTCTTTGCCATGCACCTCATCTCCTTATACTCCTGTCTACTTTCTTCATCTCTCTGACAATCCCACTTCTTTGCCAACCTCTTTCTCTGGATACTCTCCTGTACTTCCTCATTCCACCACCATGTCTCCTTTCTTCAGGTGTCTCAGTTGTTGACTGTTTGTGCATCTTCCACAGCTATGGCAGTACCCTCTGCAGAATACAATTTGATATGCTGCATCATCGTCTGCTTGGACTGTGTTCTCATCTTTCATGTTTCATTGTAACAAAACTTAATACTTTAAAAAGGAGTGCAATGTTGCTTCAGGCGTAGGAGTACATAATTAACCCTTCATTCAGCAGACAGGTGCATGCACTTACTGATTACTTTTTTCATTACTTCTTCTCATGCAGCCCGACTCATTTTCATTCCTAGGTCACAGGTGAAAGATATCCTCTACATGTTGTATACAGTCATTGTTTCTGTCTGTTCTGTATTGTCTTAGCGGATTCCATACATTTCATCGAATTACACTTAATCAAAAATGATACCAGGCATTGCACTTCACTGAAAACTCACTTGGTCGAAGTTCATTTGGTCGAAAATGGAATATAGCCCCTGCCCCACTGCAGTGCAGTGCAACCCTGGAGTGAGAATATTAAATAAGGTGGTGTGTGGGGGGCACAGCCCCACACAATGGGGGTGTGGGGGACGTAGCCCCCCCACATAATTTTAATGTATTCACTATTATAAGAAGGTATATCCATTAGAAATGCATTGATATATATATATATATCTTTAGTAAAAACTATTGGCATAATGTGTGGGGGGCGTCCCCCCCCAATGTGGGGGCTGTGCCCCCCACCCTCCCTTATTTAATATTCTCATTCCAGGGTTGCACTGTAGTGGGGCAGGGACTATATTCCATTTTCGACCAAATGAACTTCGACCAAGTGAGCTTTCGGTCACGTGAGCTTTCAGTGAAGTGACATGCTTAAAATCATTTTCGACTAAGTGTAATTTGACCAACTGTATGGAATCCTGCCTTAGCATACTGTAAAATATATACAAGTGTTGTTTCTTTGCTTTCTTTATTTACCCATCTCTGGGCTAAAACTAAAATTGGTATGTTGTGATCATCTACCCCCGTTAACAAATTCAAACAGAATCAAATAAAATATTGTAGAGAATGATCTCATCTTTAAGTGATCATTGTGCTGCCACTGTGCTCTGGCCAGCCCAAAATCCACACTGCTTAATAGTGACCAGATGGTACAGTTAGATTCAAATTCTCAGCTGATTGTACATTTGTGAAAAATATTTTATTTCTTTTTGATCAAAGATACATTAAACATAACATTGAAATTTGAAAGGTAACATTATGAACAGGAATGCAATGATGGGAATACATATAACTGAAAAGAACACAGTTAAAATTATTTACACATATGCCAAATATCCATCTTTAAGTAAAGATACTAACATCGAGTTAAAATGTGATCAAAAAGGGATTTCCAAAATTTTGTAAATTGGGTGTTGGATTTCTGTGATAAGGTTAAATATTTATGAGATAGTAGGTGTTTGGTAGCTAAATGTTTGAAACCCTCCCAGGTGAATGATGCTCTATCCTTAATGTAGTGTGATGTAGCATTTAAGTAAACTAGTGTTACTAATATACATGTTTTTAGTTTAGTTATGTAGAAGAGCTAGCTTCCAGGATAAAGTTGTTTTTCATTGCCCATTTTTTCTAGTTTGACTCTAAGTGAGTACCAGAGGTAGCTGGTTGTACATTTGTTTTTCAAGTGGAAGACATTCTCTGGTCAATACTGTCCTGGAAGGTGTTTGATAAGAACAGTTTTCCAAACGTCTAGCATTGTGTTCTGAGTTAAATAGAACTTATAAGAGTGGAGAAGAAATGTAGTAAGGAAGTCTTTGCAGAGTGAGACGAAAAAAGGGAGTAGGTTGTCTTCACTTGGAGGGGCATCCATTGGTATGTTTTTCTTGTAGGGGGTTCAAAATCATTGTGAGTTTCTTAAAATAGAAGAGGGGGATAGATAGTGGATTGTACCTTTGGAGGAGTTTATTTTTTTTATTTTACCATTTGTTGATTAGAAGAAACCCATGAAAATGCAGGGAGGACATGCAGACCCTGCACAGAAGGCAACCCAGTGAAAAATCAAATCAGAGAACCTCTTGCTTTGAGGCAACAACATTAACCACTGCACCACTGTGCCTCCCAGTTGGAGTGGGGCATGTTAGAGGTCATGGTATTATGGAATATGCTAAAGTCCTACAAAAAGTTAGAGGTTGAGAGTCAGTTTTGAGACATCTGGATGGGACTAAGGGAAGACATAAGATCTCTGATTTCGTGCTTGAAAGGAGATTTACTTTCTGTCAGAAGTGTTTGAGTTTGCCTAGCACAGCCAATTGATTATGTCTTAAATAAATACTTTTGTGTCTGTTTATACCTTGCTAACTAAGTTATGCAGAGAACCTTCTGGTGAGGGATTTTGGTTCCATGAAGACCACTCATTGTCACTAAGTTTGCTGTATTTGAAAAGACACTGTGTGAGAGGGACAATTTTGTCTTCAATTTAAAGGAAGTTATGTGCAAGAGCTGTGGCAATTGATTAAGGGTGCTGTACATTGGTAATTGGATTTCATTTGATAATTGCCATTGGTTTTTGAGGTTTTCAGTATTGGTTCTTGATCTGGGACTGAAGGTAACTAGTTTGGGGGGACAGTTTTGGAGATTGGAGAATAATTTGGAAGGTTATTGGAGAGTGCCACTGAATGTAGGTGGAAGAACAGATATTTTGGAGATAATGTTAGGGTTGTTAGTGATGGTCAGATTCAGAAGGGAGTATTTGTTGGTTATGAGATTTGGACGGGTAGTGTCATTGGCTAACTGTACAAGGTTGGTATTGGCTAGGAATCTGGCAATATCATGTTTCAGGGGACTTAGGGAGTTTATGCTAAAATCACTTAGAGTAATGATGTTTTTATGCCTTCAGGAAGCTGAGGTAAGAATAAACATACTGGATTTAAATTTGATAGGAGAGTGGCTGGAGGAGGAAAGTAAATGATTGCTATGAGAAGATGACTGTTACTCCAGGAGGGAAAATCTAGAATGATCCATTTAGGTTCATTGTCTAAGGTGGTGTTTGTGTGAGCAATTATAGTTGGGTTAATGTGTTTTTATAAAGAATGCCCCCCCACCTTGCCTTTTGGCAGGTCTTGAGTCTTGAAGATATTTGTAGGAAGGGAGCAAGTGCTGAAAATTGAGGTTTGTACCTTTAAGACATTTTTCAGTAACATCTGTGATGTCAGGGGAGTGGGCTATAAAGAAGATGTTAATTAAGTCAAGTTTATTAGAGATGCTTTGGGCACTTATTAACGCAAGGGAGGGGTATGGATTTGTGGGTAAGAGTTGTGGGTGCTGTGTAGTTTGAGGGACTTAGACTGGATTCAGTGTTGGCTCTTTGGTGAAGTACATACAAGATGGGGTGAATTTAAGTGTGAGCTGAGGTTGTTGGAGTTTAGTAGGTTTAGAGAAGATGAGGTAAAGGAGTGGGTAGTTAAAGGAGTGTTTAGTGGTATATGGAGAGTGGACTATGCAAAAGAGTGGGACAGGTCTTTCAAGTGGGTGAGTGGGGCTTTGTGATTGGATAGTGAAGGGAAGGGTAATGCTACAGAGGGTGTAATGTAGTGGGTTAGAGGGAGGAACAGGAGGAGTAAGATGATAGTGTAGAAAAGCATTGAGCAGGGTGGGGGTAGGGAGGGAATTCAGAAAGTTAGTGGCAGGCGTCCATGATGTTAGGGCATGAATAAAGAGTGTATATCGGCATGGGAAGGTGGATGGTTTGTGAGTGATGTGCTACTTGTTAGTGAATTTGTTTAAAGGTGGATGGTGGTGAAACTGGATCGAAGTTTGGGGTAGAATTATATCAAATTAAGGTGGTTAAGGAAGTCTAATGTAAATATTTTGTTTAGTGAAGTTTAGTGTACTTTTATGGGTAGTTAGAAGTGAGTCAGAGGAGAGGTGAGACTGGGATGTATAAATTGGAGAGTCTGGGCAGTGGCTGAGGAACTGAGGCAGGGATGGAGTGAAGCAGACCCTACCTCCCCAGTTGAAATCAATCTGTGAAGATATGTATGGTGTGCCATGTGTGCTTCTAATTAAACAAACTGAATCCCTTTGCAGGTTGTTGAGTAAACACATTCTGTTTCCTCGACTAAGAAAGATGAGCTATTAAATTGCACTCAGCCCAGACGGGGAATGAGGAAGTTTTGAGTCTTTTCTGACATATTTTAAAACCTGGAATACTTGAGTAATAAATGTGAACAGGAAAACATACGCCTTGACAGACTTCCACAGGTGATGATAGAAAACGTCTTTACTATATTTAGATTGCTGGTGAAGTAAAAAGGGGGTGGGGGATTGTGTTGTGACATAATGTTATACATAAATTATTTTAGGTAGGGAGAGATAGAGAGAAATAGAAAAGAATATATTAAAGAAGGTACAAAGGTAAGGACACTCCTCTTAGTGAAAAAAACACTTTACATTAAAACAATGCTTAAAAACAGATACCTTTCTGAAATATTTGTGGTTTTAAATGGTGACAGGAAATACATGCAATTCAAAGGAATAAACATGTTTGTGCATATTCATACAACAATGGAAAAGATAGCCATATACAATACCAAATTATACATTTTTTTGTTCTGAGCAAAGTGTGTTGTTTTTGCATTTTACTTAATTTTTTGTAAGAATTGCCACCTGATTTTTTTTCTTGTAGTTGAAAACCTCTGCCATGGCATCATGAAAGACTGAATCCACAATGCTTCACTACCTAAATTAGTTACAGCCTACTGCTGTATTTCATGCTAAATTACTCCTTACTTCCTAGAAGGGAAAACTTGTCAAAAAGGTCATGAAAATGGAATACCATACACTGAAAATTAACACATATACTGATGCAATAGTGAAACCACAATGTCATTTAAAAGCTGCAGTTCAAAAGAAGTAAGTTATTTTTTGCTTACCCTGAATGCTTTCAGCGGTGTGTAAATCATTGCCCAATACCTACCATGACATTATTTTGTGGGTGTGATTTTGGAGAAGGTGCAGTAAATGGTAAAACTTAAATAACAAGCAACGCATACCAGTCTTCATTTTTTTCAGAATCATTTGCAACTTTCATACTGGAAATGCTGGAAATGAAATTATGCTTTAGAATATACCCTTTAAAGTTAATGGTTTTACGCAGACTAGCTACAGTGCCATCTGTGTGTTGGAAATGGCATTACAGGAATTATGCAGTGAACAGCCAAGATCCCTGTAGCACCATTTCTGGCATACATGTTAATGCAGTTGTTAAGCTTCAGTGTAGTAGAGGTGAGACTGTACTGAAACAGGTGATCTGAGATGGAGAAGATTTCTTTCCTAGGGATGACTGAAAGCACCCTTTTTTTTCAAAAAGTGAAAATATTCTCAGGTTGCACAGCTCTACAGCAAGCTCCCCCTCACTTGTGTTTTAGGATATTATAAAGATTGCATGACAGAGCTTTTCTGAAATGCATGCATGGTGGCTTCTGATGGGTTTGACAGTGTATGTAGTACAACAGAAACAGGTAACGAGATTTGTTAACATAACATATTTCAGGTCTCGCTACCCTTCCCCAGTACTCCGGGTAGGTCATTGGCGTGCAGCACTGACATATTGTCAGGTTACGGTTGACATACTCCAATCCATGATATGACACTGTAATGGAGAATGGAGCTGGATTTTGTTTTCAGAGTAGAGATAGTGCAGAATGGTAGAGGGTCTTCTCTAATGCCAATCCAAACTTTATGGAACCTGTCCCCTTCTATCTCTTGGATGTCTCATACATTGATTATATAGGCCTATTTCACTACTATAGCAGTATTTTGTTCACATTATAAACCAACATTTACATCATCAGTCCCTTGTTTTATATTGACTGCACAGTGTGGGTCTCATAGATTCATAGCCTCATAAGTAGTTACTAGGCTTTTGATCTGTGAGGATCTTTAGAAACCTAGCCTTACATTACCGTGATAGTTTTAGCTCTTATATTTTGCATACAAATAATCCAGTGATGGGCTGAACAAGGATATGATGGAACATTTACATGTCTTCCCTATCCATGATGGACAGAGGTGCTAAACCAGGGATGAATTTAAAGTTAACTATCCATTCAGCCTAATAACATTTGAACAGAGTAAGATATAAGTGCATTGCTTTATGTGAAGAAGATGGTTCCCTAGAAGCAGTATTGTCTGTGATACAAATCATTTCCTCCAACATGTTCTATTTATTTTGCAGAGACGGAGACCCTTGAGTGGGTGTTTATGATACCATTGGACTTCTGAATGTGTAATATGTCTGACAGAATAGGTTCTACTGAAGCTCTATATGTGAGACAGAGGAACTTTTTTTTTGTGAAAAGCATTGTGATTGTTCAGTTGTGACAGTTGTTTGGACAAGTATATACTTTAAGGGGCATTATACTCAAAGATCAGCCCAAAAAGTTCCAGGTACAGTGAAACAATGACACCCTTGGATCTGGATGCAATATCATTAGATATAAGATGTGCAATGAAAAAGGATGTCCTTACAACAGTGGACACATGGCAATCAAGGGACAGTTCGTCATCGCCATAAGTTGCCAGATCTCTAACTACAGGATCAGTTTTCAGACACTAGCTGTTTGTTTGGGAGAGGCCCTGCTGGAGGATATCCCTATCCTCTGGGGAGTTTATGTTGGCACTTTGTTTACAGACACCTGCAGACTTGGTCAGACACAAGGTCTTAACATTAGCTTTGCTCTCTAAGATGTAAATGCCAAAGAAGAGTTTCCCAAGGACTGAACCCTGGGCTCTATTACTGCTGACAGGTCTTGTGGAAGAGCCAACCACAGTAACTTCCTAGGTTCTATTTATTTGTTATTTAACAAGTTACACAGTGATTGGCATTTAGCTGAGAGAGAGTTTATCTGTGTTAACTGAGTGTGAGAGGGTGCTGAAGGTCTAGATATGTAATATGCACTGTTTTGCCATCGTTGATCACTTTAATAACTTTTCTGAAGAAGTCAAAGTAGGCAATACCTGCCTTTCATGAATCCGAATTAGGTTTGATCGAGAGTCTATAGGTTACCCATATCCTTTTTTTTTTTATTCCATAATGATCTTTTCCATAGCTTTAAATATAAGACTGGCTAGGCTTGTGTGTCTTTACCTGGTCAATTGGAGCTCCACCTTTTGCAAGAAAATGGTCGTTGCTGTTCACCATTCATGTGGCATGAAGCCTTGTAGGTATCAGACAAGTCATGTTTCAAGCAGACCAGTAGGCAGCCTGGTATGTGATCTGACCCCACAAATGTAATGTTCTTAACCTTAAATAATGCCTTAAGAACTTGTCTGTTCATGGGAGATTTGAGTGTGTGTGTGTGTGTGTGTGTGTGTGTGTGTGTGTGTGTGTGTGTGTGTGTGTGTGTGTGTGCGCGTGTGTGTGCGTGTGTGCGTGTGTGTGCGTGTGTGTGCGTGTGTGTGTGTGTGTGTGTGTGTGTGGGGGGGGGGGTTATGTGATCTTAAAATATTGGAGAGTGTTGGAGTTAAATTTATCTGCTAGTACACTGCCTGTATCCTTTGGGTCTGAGTGTATGATATCTTTACTATTAGCTCTGCACAGTAATTAGTGTTGCTTCTGAGATTTTAACATAATTAAAGAAGGGATTGTGGTCATCCTTCATGTGGGTTTCTGTTTTTACTTCATGTCTGGCTTTGGTTGATGTGATCATGGTCCGCAGTTTCTTGTTTACTTTAGCAAGAGCATTTTGGCATTTTGAAAGTTAGATTTATTTTTGTTTGCATTTTTACTTTTATTATAGAACTTTTTTTTTATATTTTTGTTCCACTACAGGGGTTTATTTTTGAAAGTGGTACTGTATTTACTTCTGATGAGGACAGAAGTATCTTTGAAGCCATTTATCTATGCATAGAATTTGGCAGTGAAGGACTCTGCATAAGCAGTGGACGGCATCTTCATTATGGAAGCGACTTTTGAATTTAGCCAGGTCATACTTCAGTTGTATTTGCATAATTTCTGAATTCTTCAGACTTCAGTCTAATGGTGAGCGTGACTGACATCTGTGGAAATTAGTTTGGTGGGGGCAAAGCTGTCCCACATCGATAAGGATCAAATCCAATATTTTCCCACCCCTTTTTGCATGCATACTTACTATTCCAGGGAGTTTGGACTGATGAAGACCAAAAATCTCTGGACATGCATGTTTGTGGATGCATGCAACTCCCAGTTTATGGAGGGGTAGTTGAAGTCTCCTAGAAGAATGTGTTTGACTTAATATATAGGGCTTCCATACTAACTGCTATTCATTATTTTTAGTCCTTTTTTAAAGAAATGAAACTTAAAATGTTTAGAGAAAGGAAGCATGGTCTAGTGCTCATCAGTTTCAGTTTTGTTTCAAAGAAACAATGTCTTTAGAAAAAAGGCACAACCTTGCTTCAGGCAAAGTAGTGCAGATCAAGATGTGTATGTGGTTATAAAGAAACTTTCAGCACTACGATTCATTATTGTAGCATATTGCTGTTTAACTGGAATAGTAATTAAAAGTTTTTTCTGAACAAGGAATGATTTCATGTTTGCATCAAAGGAGCGAGAACAATAACTGGTATTGCTGCTTTAAAAAGTAGAATTAAATAAAAATTCCAGAAGCTAAATTGCAAGATACATTTCTGGGGAGGAGGTTATTTTAAAAACATGTAAAATGTTTTAATATACGCATACTTACACATATAAGTTTTAAATATACGTACTATTCTTTATATTACTTGGTAGTAAACAGTTGTACTATTGTTTGGTGCGCTTCCAGTATGAGTTTTGTGGTTTTATGGAAATGACAATATGTTTGTAACAAATAGAAATAGTACAATGTATCTTTAAATTTTTAAATAATGCAGTGATTCTGCACACATTCAACCAATAATAGTAATGAAGGTGTTTAGTATGTGTTCTAGTTTAGAGTTAAAAAGAGTGCCTAATTGTAATAATTTGTATTTCTTTTTATTAAGATTTGTATCTGATGAAGTTGAGTAAGGTGTACTCGACGAAAAGTGGATTTTGAAAAGAACGCTTAATAAATCAACAACTTTTACATTCGTTCACGGTTATTTACTGTGTCTGGGAGCTGCAAGTGAGTTTTTTTTGGAGTTCAAGCTGTTTTTTAGAGTCGGTAATCTGAGTTGTTTTTATCAGTTTGTTTTTGTCATAGGGTGTTAAGTGCTATTTCTCTATGATTACTACTGACCATTGATGTTGGTCTCTGCCAAACTGTCTCACTCTCACTATGTATAACCACAGAAGGATGACTTTGAATGATATTCTCTTTTTTGGCATGTGCGTTATGCACCTAACTACTTTTTGACTATAGCATAGTTCAGAAATCGGAGGACAGACTGAGATAAAAGGGTGAAGCAAGCAGAGGGTGAGCAAATATGGAATGAACAGGTTGGAGGTGGGATCGGAGCCCATATCGTCCGACTTCCTAGCTCAACAGTGGGAGACGTAACCAGAAATGTATTATATTAGAAATTGCCAACCTCCCCAGTGTAATGTGCACACTCATTATAGGATTGTTTACTTTAGGGGACTTGAACATTTTACCACAAAAACAGAAACACACATAAATGGAACTGAACGTCTCCTATGTCACTGATATACTTTAAAGCAATGCATTAGCAAGGCACATAACAGAAGGACAACAAAAATTCACTTATATTGGTGCAAACCCCTGCCTTTTACAAGGGTACCTTTAGCAACAGAGTGGATTAGTAAGGCATGCCAGTAAGGCATGCATAGAACAAAGTGATTGGAAAACACATTTCAGGGGACTAGAATACATAATATCAGGACAACAAAAGTACACCTACAAGGGTTCAAACCACTGCCTTTGACACTAATACTCCCTAGAATAGGGCATTCGTAAGTGAAGCCACAGAAGGATGAACACTGAAAGGGTCTGAATACACACACTTCGAAGAAATGTTAGAACTGTGTTGAAGACTGAAAACTGAACAGTGGAAACAGTATACCAACCAAAAAGGGATTAAAACCCATCTGGTAATGTACTGACAACAGACATATTACTGCACGGCTAGACAGAGACATGGAGATTGGCCAATACATGCATCATATTTACTGACACACACAAAAAAAAACAAATAAAAAGAATGCCAGTATGTGACTGAAACAGGAAAAAAGCCAAAGTCGATATTAACGCGTTTCGTCCACTTTAATAATTATGAACTTCTTCAGAAATGTCATCCCAACATTTTGAACCATTTAAATATCATCTAGAACCTTCACATGTGATCTGAATAGCCAATACAATGTTTAAAATAATTCAAATAAATATCACAAATAAATGTCACAAATAAAAGGACATCACCTTTCTCAGACATATAATATATATATATATATATATATATATATATATATATATATATATATATATATATATATATATATATATATTGTTTTAAAAAATACATGTATATAAATATGTTCTTGTCAAACAATTTTTTAACTATAACCTTTGTGCTTGTAAAAAGCACTTTATGTTTACAGTATCATTCAAACCAGGAAGCTGGTTTGCATTAAGTAATATCTGCCACAGGGTTTCTTTGCATTCTAACTTAACTTTGAAATTTCCAGAAAATAGATCATCATTTACTTTTTCCAGCACAGAATGTAAACTTTTTGAAATCTGAACAAGTAGTAGCATGTTTTTCTAATGCATTGGACATGTCTTTTTTTCTTATAGCCAAAGTGTGTTCATAAATACGTCTATTCAACGTTCTAATAGTTTTACCTATATAAAAATGTTCACATAAACCACACAAAGCAACATAAACCACATTTTTGTACTACAAGTATAATGCCCTCTACTATAAATAACTTTGTTCAAGTGCTTAAAAACACTGTATTACTGCCTGAAATCTACCTACACTGTTTACAACATCCACAAGGAAATGTACCAAAATTAGAATTGATGGTAACATTGGTACACACATAGTTACAGTTTTCCAACATGTTCTTTATATTCACAATTTTTTTTATAAGTAAACAGTGGAACTTTACCAATAACTGTACTTAAGTCATTGTTACCTAATACCACTTTCCAATTGTTACAAATGATCTTTCTAATAATGATCATCTCATTAGAAATAGGAATGGGAAAATTGAATCTATAGGCATTACAGACTTTGTCTACACTGTCACTTACTACATTTAAATTTACATCTGTAATTTGATGCAATATTGGACATGCTTTATTAGTCCTGAGATCAATAACTTCTCTTAATATGTTATTTAACCATACCTGGTCATGCCCTCTTTCCTCAAAGAAGGTGATTAATTTTATTGTTTCGTTTGAAAAGATGTCATCTCTACATGTCAAACAACTCAGTCTAATAAACTGTCCTTTAACTACACCACGTTTCATAAACTCAGGGTGTAAACTATCATGGTGTAGATATTGATTGACAAATATAGACTTCCTAAAAATGCTACTTTCAAGGTTTGTCTCTTCATAGTTAATACTTAAGTGTAAGTCCAAAAAATAATATCACCAAACTAACCAACAGTAAATTTCTTTTTTTTTTCAATAATAATTTTTATTGTTTTCTTATATTCCATAGAAAATTAAAACAATACAGAAAATTAAGAAAAAACTACCAACTAATGTAACTAATACTAATTCCATAACATATATACAATATTTACATAAATGCTTCCAAGTAACACATTGAATTATACACAAAGAGTATAAAAGTGGTTAAAATCAATTTGAGTAATGAACAGTTGCTGTTACAGAGTCTCTTAAAAGTGTAAAAATTCTTGCTAAATTCAAATATGAGATGTTACGCTAATACAATATTAAATACTTGTTCCCTTATTTTTGGATTGTTAATATTTTTATTATGTTGGTTCAAAAGTAATTTGTGAGCTACTATATGCCTTATTGCTAGTACTCTAAAATTATTCCATGATGTTTTGGATGGGTCTAACCAATTAGTAGCTATGTATAGCTTCATTAATAAGAAGATATTGATTAATATAATACATTGAGATTTAGAAAGTTCTTTTGGGGGAATATGTAAAATCATGAATTCCCATGACAATGTTGTACTTTGGTAACCCATCTTCTGAAGTTGTATCTTTAGTGAGTTCCAAAGTCTGTATATGCATTTGCAACTCCAGAACATATGAAGAAGATCAGCAGATTGATCCTTGCAGTATGGACAAACTGGTGAATTTTTGGAATTAAATTTATGCAGGCTAAGGTGTGTATAATACGCATTATTCCATATCATCAACTGGGTATACATCAGTTTTTGAAGAGAAATAGATTTTATAGTCAAGTCGATTGCTTTTATCATATGACTGTCTTCTATCTCTGGCATTTTCTCTTTCCAATATTTTGACACAAGAACTTTATCTTGAAATTTAAACTCCTTTATTAAATTATTTGCTGCTGTTATAAATTTAATATCTTGTTGGAGAGCTTGCCACAAATTCGAGCATTTAATTATATTCTCTTCTCTGGGTTTAAAATTTTTAAAGTAACTTATAGAAAGTTCCCTAATTTGTCTTACATTAACGAGATAATTTTTAGGTAAATTTAATTCTTTTCTTATCTGATTAGCCGAGAGTTTAAGAAGTGTATAAATATCTATTAAAGTTAAATTGGTTATTAAGGGGAATTCTTTAAGATCAATTAATTTATTATTTAGTCTCAAGTTAGGGTTTCTATGAAAGGGTTGATAAGCCATCATATATTGAGCAAGATCTAATGATTGAAATAAGGTTTGTAGGGACGTTACATATAATTTAATGTGATCCATTAACCCATATAGTTTCAAAGTTTCTTTACCTAAAAAGGGTATGGCTTTAGGATTAATATTCAAATGTAAAATATATTTATAGTTCAGAACTACCCAGGTAGGAATCCATTTAGTGCTAGTTATATTATAATTAGCGATTCTTAGAAGCCTGTTTGAGTTTACTATAAAATAGTAAGTTTCAAAATTTGGTAACTCCAATCCACCTCTATGTTTTGGAGTCATTAATTTTTCATACGAAATCCTTGTTTTCTTCGGCTCCCAAATAAATTTAGCTAATTCTTTGTGAATTCATTTAAAAAATGTTTTTGAAATTATTACCTGAGCAGATCTGAAAATATATAATAATCGTGGTAATATGTTCATTTTGATAACTGATACTTTTGATAATACTGGTAGTCGTAGATTCTTCCATCTCCCCAAATCAGATACTATTTGATCCCAAACTGTTTTAATATTGGTAACATAAAAATCCTTATCATCCGTAGCAAAACCAATACCCAAGTATTTAATATTATCTTTACACATTATTTGTCCCACCAGAGGCAACAGTGAAAAGGGTTTGGGAGTTCTCAATGGGAAAATGCTAGTTTTTTTAGATTAATTTTATAGTTGGAAACTTCTGAAAAATTCTCTATTGCTTTTAGCATCTTTTTAGTGTCTGAGACTGGAGTTGTACAATAAATATTCAGGTTGTCTGTGAACGCTGCCATTGATATTTTTATTCCGTAAACTAGTGGGGCATTGTGGTATATATTCTGCTTAATGTATAGGAATAACGGTTCGATGTATATATTAAATAATAAAGGAGACAGAGGACAACCCTGACGTGTTCCATTTTTGATTGGTATTCTTTTAGAAAAAATTTCTATTTATATACAATGTGGTGTAAGGATTACTATATAGAATTTTTAAGACTTCAACAAATTCATGAGATATATTAAAATATGGTAAAATTTCAAACAGAAAGTTTATATCAACCCTGTCAAAAGCTTTCTGTACATCAACCATAAGCGCATACATGTTAAGGTTCTTCTGTTTAGCATAAGCTATTAAAGTATGTAATGTAAATGTATTATCACTAGTTTGTCTATTTGCCATAAAGCCAGCCTGTTCCCTAGACATGATATGATGCATAACTTTTTTTAATCTATTAGCTATAATAGAGGTTAAAATTTTCATATCTACATTTATTAATGAAATTGGTCTATAGTTGTCAGGGTTTTGAGAAGCAGAATTAGGTTTAGGTATAAAAATAGTTTTTGAAGCATTGAGATAGGGATCATTAATTTTGTTCTTCATTATATAATTAAATACACGTGAGAGTATTTTGCCAAATATATTGTCAAATTTCTTATAGAATTCCACCATCATACCATCAGGACCTGGTGACTTATGCGATTTCATATATTGAATTGTATATATTACTTCTTCTTCAGATATCGGTTTAATCAAATCTCTTTGAATACTGTCCTCTATTTTCGGAAATTTAATATTTTGTAAAAATTCCTTGCTAGTTCTATAGAGGGATAAATCACTGTGCTCACCATATGTACTAGTATATATCTGCTCAAAGACATTTATGATATCTTCAGTTTTGAAATAAGTTGTATTTCTAAAATGTATTTCCGAAATTTGTACTGCTGTTCTCGACTGATTAATTATTCTAGCTAATGCCCTTGATGGTGTTTGCACATGATTGGCATACCTCACTAACATCCTATGTTCCTGAAATGTCAAGTTACTATTTTGTATTAAGAAGAGATCGTTTTGACATTTAAGTAATTCTACCTCTGTTTGAGTGTTAAAATTTTGAATCAATTCTTGATCAAGTGTCTTAAGTTTGGCTTCCAATTTTTGAATATCTCTATTTTGTATTTTTTTATAGTATGAAGCTTTTTGCAAAAAGATCCCTCTTATTTGTGCTTTCACTGTCACGCAATCAATGTCAGGTACACCTTGTTGTTTCTTTAATCTATCTAATAACTCTTTAAGATGACCTATAATTTCATGCAATATTTCCTCCTTATTCAACAAATTTGGGTTAAGAGACCAGTTAAAACCTCTTTGCCGCTGGGTCTCCATTGGATCTTTAGCAAAACTTGATGAAATTTTTGAATGATCTGACAAGTAAAGTGCATGTGTAACAACTAAGGTCCCCAGGTTAACCATTATTCTTGAAATCAAAAAGAAATCTATTCTGGACCACATTTTATGACACGTAGAATAAAAGGTATAATTATTTATACTATTGCCAGTATTTGAATACTGAGTAGGATCATATAGTTGAAAGTCTTCCTTAACATCACTTAATACTGATACCACTTGTTTATTAAATGCTCTTTGTGGACAAGATCTATCTAACTTCGGATTCTGATAAGACTTCCAGTCTCCACCAATAATTATATAATATTTATCATATTGCGTCAAAATTGGATATAACGATGTTATGAAAAGATGCTGGTCATTACAGGGTGCATAAACATTTAACAATAAAATAGGTTTATCAAACTGGGTAGCTAAGAGAACAACATAACACCATCTTCCATCCTTATCTGCCTTAGAGTCTAAAATCTTTCCCTTATATTTATTTTTAATAATTATAGCTACCCCAGCACTGTTAGTTTTACCTTCTAAGGCTATTACTTCTCTAATACATTTTCTTTTTTGGATATCAACCCATTGATCATTAGTTAAATGTGTTTCTTGAAGTAATATAAACATTGCCCTAGCCTGCAACAATAAGTGTAAAATTAACTTCCTCTTCTTTAAGCTCTGGAGTCCTTTAACATTCCATGAGTCTACTTCCTACATTCAAATAGTTGTTATAATGTAAAAGTTTAAAAGGGAAAACAAAAAGGAAAGGTAAAATAGCTTGAAAGACATACATAATTCGGAAGCATTCTTGACATCCCGTCCTATACCAGTGCCTATCCACTCTAACCCCGGACCAGGACATACATAGGTCTTGCATAACATAGAAGACTGAAAGGGTCAAAGAAACACAGAAACAAAAAAATCTTAGATTATAAAACCTTAAACACATCCTATAGTAAAGACCTATATTAACTAACCTAACTATTACAAAGTCTATTCTAAATATTCCCTAACAAACACTACTGTTATCTACATCTTGGATTAGTTGTTATTGAAAAAAGAAATCATATTAAAGATATAAATTACTGTAACAAAGCTTTAGTAATTATGATTAGCACGCTATATATACATACTAAACCTCACCTATATACTCATAAAATAACATTTAAAACAAATACAGGTTTAACAAATGGACAAGTTTTCCTTCTATTATAGAAAAAAGCTAAGTTATAACCATATATAAAAACACACATACCTTTAAATAAACATTTTCCTTATTTATACATTTTAAACTATTGCTATTTTCTACTCATATAAACTAATGTGTAAATAATGTAATATACAGCTATCACCCCTGACTAAAAGTATAAAGGTTAAATTATATATTATAAAGTTGCAAAATGTACTAAAATCTCTATATTTAACAGTACTGCATACAGCCTTTTAATCTACCATATATGACAAGGTTTATATTAGTAACTAACTAACCAGTGTTTAAAAATGTTCCTATGTGCTTAAATTATCGAAACAGTACATTACTTGATGTTAAAATGTCCTTACAAGGTTTAAAAACAGTCCTGTTGGGTTTCTAAGCCTAGAAACCATGCAGAATACTCGCGGTGGGGGACCGCTATTACAGACGGACTTCCGGAAGCGCCACATCAAAATATGCACCCTCGACAGTCCTAAAGGAATTTCCTGTCTTCTCGTCGATGCAGGCAGCTTGTGGAAGCCATAAAACTTTGGAAAACAATCGCAGGTAGCCAAAAACAGCAAAAAACAGCAATCCTATTAATCCAGAAGAGGCCTAAAGCATTTCAAAAGAAGACAAAGGATTACCTAGACCTCGAGCCACAGTAATCAGCAAATCCGACCTCAGGCAGCCTGATAGTTCCAATGGAAATATTGTTCAAGTCTCAGAAGCAGGTACACTTTTAAAAACCTTCAGAAAAGTAATTTTTGCTTCATTTTTCGCAGAAACAGAATATTTAAACCCATCTACTGTGAATGTTAATGAATTAGGATATTTCAATTGAAATTTAACTTGTTTATCAATGAGAAATCTGCAGTAAGGAGATAAGGACTGTCTTGCTTGTCTGATTTGCAAAGGTAAATCTTGAGCCAGAGAGATTTTGTTCTTTTTCCATATGATACTTCCACCACTTTTTTTAACAGTTACAAGTATTCTGCTAACATCCTGATAATTGAGTATTTTAACATATACAGGTCTTGGAGTATTAGAAGCTTGTTGTTCTCTCAAAGCTCTGTGTGACTTTCAATAATGATTTGCTTAACCATGTCAGAGTCATTTAAGAGCACTGTAAATATTTGTGTTATAGATGGGATTAAGTCACTATATTGCACCGATTTTGGAATTCCTCTAATAATGATGTTATTTCTCCTGGATCTTGCTTCTAAGTCAGTGATTTTGCTTTGAATAGCCTGAATATCCGAATGATGTATACTTGTTTTTTTCGCTAGTAGATTTAGTTTGTCTTCATTTTCAGAAATCCAAGCTTCAGATTTTTCCATTCTTTCAAGTAGTTGGTTGCAAGAGTTTCCGAACGTTTGTATTTGGCTAGTTAATTCTTTCAGAGCCTCTTGAATGGGTAATAAGGCAGTTTTAATGTCTTTCATATTTAGTGCTTGATCTAATTTAGATTTAGTCTCTGGCTTTTGTTGTTCTTGTAGTTTAGTAACTTTTTGCCTTTTAGAGATCACATCTTTTTCCGGTGACCGCAGTTCAGAAAGTTTTGTTTCGGTAGTGGTTGTGTCCATATTTTTTTCCTCTTTCGACATCTTTGCCCAGTACAGAAGTATAAAGTGTATAGAGCACATGGTGCCTTTGTTTGATTTCCTTGTCAGAGCCAGTTAATCTATTATAATCCTGTTGAATAATGTATTATTTTTCGGATTTTCTTCTTCCTACAAGGTAGTTAGATGAAGTTGTAACTGTTTTATCGAAGATTTAATGTTAAAAAGTTTCTAGTATCAATTTAAAGTTTAGATTTCCTCACGGTATATACAGAGATGTAGTTCAGCAGTGTTCACAGAATGGCAGCCATCTTTGAATCTTGACCAACAGTAAATTTCAAAAAGTTTGTAGAGTTATTTAAATAATTCACAAAAAAAAAAAAAAAAAAGAGAGAAAAAGAAAAAAAGTACTAGGGAGTGTGCAACAATCAGGGTGTTAAAATCTCCATCTAATTTATGAACAATGAATACATCACTGTGAAATGCATACAATAATTAGGCTTACTGCATTGTAAACCATTATTTGCAAGGATACAGACTATATAAAAGACTGCTGCAAAGTAGATTTCAATGGACTTGAACTCTTACCTGCTTAACGTCGGGTGGCACAATGTCAGGGCACTTTTATGGGCTAGGCTTGTAAAGGCTCCAGGGCCATTAGCCTAGTATACACCTATAAACCTATGAACTGATAATCAGTAGAATGTTGCATTATCAAGTAAAGCCTTGGAAGAATTTGAAATAAGTGTGTAAGAAAACACACATTTCGATGGAAATTTAGACTACTGTTGAAGACTAAATAATAAACATTGGTGAACAACATGCAACAATCAGAGAAACAAAATCCTTCCTGTATTGTATCGACTATGTACACATTAAGTTATGGCTATAAGAGAGACATGGAAGGTGTTGCAATGCAACTATTTATGCCAACTTACGTTAATAAAGGTTGATATTGTACATTGATGGTAAGCTCAGTTGCACAACTGATAGGAAGAACTTAGTGTGTTCATAGGATGTTTCTCAGTTATGCCAAAGGATTGGTACTTACATTTTGGCTGTGCTAATACCTAACTAGCGCTGGTGCTCTCTGCCAACCATTGAGCAATGTATGAACACAGAAACATTATTTTAATATATAAGCCCTTTTGAGGTATCTTAAAGATCTTGGTGAATTGCAATTATATTCTTATTTATTGACTGACATCCCCACTGATTTGCAAGACAAATATACCTTCAGTGCTGAATACAGACACCATTCATTGTGCACAGTAACTAAAGGCCTGTGAAGTTGGGAGGCATGTGCGAGAGTATTTTTTGTGGGACAGGTGCTCATTTTATTTATTTATTTATTTATGTATTTAAGAAGTGAAAGGTTGGGAAAGATGTCCAGGAAGTCAGAAGTGGTTAAGATGGAGCAGGGTAGGTTGCAAGGAAAGACAGAAAATGCTGATAAGGTTTCAGGTAACACAATGAGGAAGGGGGAACATGATGGTGAAGCAGACATCAGACAGAGGGAAGGCAAGGATAAGGAGAGGGTTGTATGTCATACAGGGATGGGCATAGACGCAGAGAGAATAACAGCATGTTTGGGTGTAGGAGTGGGAAGTGGGAAATTTAGTTGCTGCCAGCTTTGATACAGTGGGACATTACTTCTCACTCTGGGAGCTATTACCACTGGGTACTACCTCAGGACCTGGAGGCAGTGCTGGATAGTGATGTTCTCTGTATGGCTGAAGTGGGCATTGAACCTCCTGCCCTGCATCTCCCACACAAGCTCTGCCAATTCCTGAAGGGTGATATAACTATCACCACCACTTCGACAGCTACAAATGGGTACCATTTTAGCAGCTTCTAGTGCAGGGCTACCTGACACAGTAGGTAGGTGTGGAGGTGACTGTGTCAGGTTGGGACCAAGGTGTGCTGGGTGCCTCTGGTGGTGGTGGTTGTGCTACTACTGCCATCTGAGGGAGAACAATAGGCTATGCCAGAGTGGTTAGTCCAGGTCTCTGTACTGCTGCATATAATAGCAGCAGAAATAGAAAAATGTTGAAAATAAAGATAGGGACAAAATGAGTGGGAGAAGAAACATACAAAAATAATGAAAATGCATTTTTAGTTATTTGTTCATGATTGTAAAATAAATTGAAGGAAAATAATTGGTTATTGATAGAACATAAACACTTATTTTTAACATTTAATTTACAATTTTTTTATTAGTTTAACTATTTTCCCAGGAACAAAATTGTGGCATGCTAAAAGAATGGGGGGGGGGGGGTTGAACCTGAAGACATTCTAATAATCTCAGTACAGTCAGATTTAACAAGATGACCTAATTCTCCATGATGAGTGGGTGGCATGCAGAATCAAAAATTTGACTTCAGCTAATTGTACGAATTCTATTAAAGAATGTCAGTACAGAAAGATGTTATCCTGCTGTATAAATGTGCTTAACCATTATGTTTAATTGCTACCTGCCATTATGCAAACAAACACATCTTTCATAACAGAAGCTATCCTCACCCTTGAATTTTCTTGTCTGTCCCTATGCATCTCTCTGCTCTGTTCAATCTCTGCAGGGGATACAGATAAAGGGAGGGCAGAATGTATACATTTATGGTGTCATGCATTGGCAGGGTGTATGGACAGGTAAATTATATTATACTTACAGTACAGACTGTGCTTTGACTTTTGCAACTTAAGCTACATGAGTGGGATACCACCAGCTTGTCTGACAGCTTTGACTAAACTATTCCAGGCTTCAGCCTTATACAGCGACTCAGTATAGCCCTCCTGCAGGATCCACCATTTCTACTGCATATGGAGGATGTCCAGAAGAATCTTGGACTGCTCCTCACATTACATCTGTGCTGTAAAAGGGGCATTACCTCCTTCCATCATAATTGTTGGCACCCAAATTATTTTTCACAATGGCACTGAGACACACCTTACTTGTTTATTTAATGTTTGTTAAGTGAACTGGTCCAAGGACCCTTTTCATCCATGACCTGGGCCAAGGTGGTAAAAACAAGATACATAGATAAAAAAACATAAGAATAATTTATGAAATATATTGTGGAAACAGGGGTAATGCAAAGTCAGGCATTTACATAGTACATGAAGTCTGAGTCTATGACTTAATATTTAGTGCAATACAGCTATTCTAATGAAAGTCCCAAAGAGAATGCAGAGTGATACAATCAAGAAAGTTTGTTTCCAATCCCATACACATGAGATAAGCACACCACAGCATAAACTGTTATAAAGTCAGTAATAAAATACACACACACAGGACGTGGCTTGGATGGCAAGCTGAAAGCAGCAGAGTTCTTGAGCTCTGCAGTCTTCATTTTTTCCTGACAGGATTTTTTATTTAATTTCAGCAACAAAGACCTGAAACTACTGAAATCAGATTCTAGAAGTCGTAAGCTACAAGCTGGTGTAAGTTTTAAGCTAAAATTTTCTTATTTTCCATTCAAACTTTCAAATAGAAGGGGCATTGAAACCACATTCTCAAAGGAAGATGAGCAGCTCCAACTTTTCTCAGCAAAAAACTCCAGTGAGGAAAGAAATAGAGGCGATCCTTACCACAGTTCAAGATTTGGTGGGTAAAACAGACAAACGTAAAAGTGGACATTATAAAAGGAGATACCACCATGCAAATGACCTTATTAAATGAAGTCCTTAAGCAACAAACAGACCAGATCGCTGATTTGGAAGATTCTGTAACAGATGTAGACTACAGGTTAACAGAAAAAGAGAAAAACACAGACTTTATTCTTCAAGTAAACACCAGACTCATCGAAAAGATGGACAGCTTTGAGAATAGAACCAGGAGAAACAACGTAAGAATCTATGACATCCCAGAGCAGATGAAGAGGGACAATATGATGAATTTCCTGATTTCCTGGATTCCTAAAATCCTAAACCTACCTGAAAACTATCCTTCAGGATAGAAAGGACGCGCAGGTCTTTATTCTTATTCTTATTTCTTTATGTATTTGCCTTCCCTTTCTGTTTAGTCCTAGTGTCATAGTATTTAATCACTGCAGGAGAGACAAATGCTTAGTGTGTTATTAAGTAATTAAAAAGAAAGTGGTGATTTTATTATTATATACATTTACTACTTAACTGAACTTTTGCAATGTGCTCCATTTAGCTAATATGTCTTATAGCTGTGTATGGTTGGTAATTTGGATCCTTTATTTTAAATATTCATCATTTTACAAGTTATGCTTAAAAGCTTCACTTCACTACAAAATTCCTGCCTACTTACTTTTTTGATGGATTTTTGACAACTTTTGTGACAAGCTCAAGCTTCTAAAGACTTCAGTTAGCTCACAAACACATGAGAAACAATTTGTGCTGTCTTCCATGAAGTAGGCATGACCTCTGAATCCATTTCTCTTCAATGAACTGTAACAGCTAATCAGATTCAAGAATGATGAATTGAACTGTGTTTTTATTCATTTGGCAATTATTTCTTATCTTAAAAGTCTTATAAGCATATGTTTTACTGTAAATAGTGATTTATTTAATCTGAATTGCATTTATATTTAAATAAGAATTACAAATATGTTTCTGACAGTGACAGTTTTAAACGCACCTTTTCCTGTGTGCTTTAATGACATTACAGTTTTTTATTTGCTCATAGGAATGGGTAATTATTAGGATTAATCAATTTATCTTAGTCTGTTTAGATAAAAAGAATTTTAAGAAATTGTATACAGCCTCATGCTCTTAGTTCATGCATACATAGTATATTAAATTGTTTTCCTTTTGTATGTTTTTACTGTACATGCAGTTTCCCTTCTCCTTGTTATTAACCTGCAGTAGCTAGGAATTCCCACTAGATGTAATGAGAGGGTTAGTTTGTGGCTTCTAAGAGAGATACAGTAAGCCCGGATATAGTTTATCCATGCAGTAGGTTGTTAAAATATACAGTTTTATTTTCAAATTTAGATTTTCTAAATTGTCCATAACAGTTTTAAAAACTGTATTTGTCATAAAGAATCAATGAAAGCACTTTTTTCAGTTTTACTTATAATAGCAGTCTCCATCAAATGATAATATTTAACATTATATCTATTGATGTCAATGGGTTAAACAACCCCATGAAAAGGAGTAGTGTCAACAAATATTTAATGCTGCATAAAGCAGATTTTGCATTCTTACAGGAATCCCACTTAGTAACAGAAGATCTAAACAAATGAACCTTTAAGGATTATAAGATTTTGGTGAGTTCAAACTACAACCACAAAACAAGAGGTATCCTAATTTTACACAGAAAATCAATGAGAATTCCAGAAATAATTGACTCATACTTAAGCAATGATGGTATGCTTGCTTTAATCATACTAAAACTAAATAAAAAGATGTACACTTTTAAAAACACCTACTGGTTACCAGGTATTGGGACTAAAAATATGAAAAAAAAAAACATTTAGACACCATAACATTAAAGTCTAAAAGTAAGTTACTATTAGCAGGCGGTTTTAATTGTATCTTGTCCTCTACCGATACCACAAACTCTAAGCCCTTCAAGATGTCCCCTGTTGCCAAGCACTTAAACAACTACATAAAAGTCAGAAACCTAATTGACATTGACGGTATAAAAATATTATCCTCCCTGAAGTATTCTCACAACTCTTACAGATTTGACACACAGACCAACATAGACAAAGTCTTTGTAATCAGTTCTTTACTGGACAAAACTGATAATGTAATGCGGACATCATGCCCTATATCTGACCACAATGCTATCACCTTTAATGTAACACTTAATACTGACCCCTTAAACTTCTGCCAAAGACTACCTGCATATCTAGCAACAGTACAGGGATTTAAAAAATGGTTTCTAGATGAAATAAAGCTTTACCTGGACACCAATAACAATGGAGACATTTCAAATATTATCTTATGGGACATTTTAAAGGTAGTCTTGCATGGTAAAGTCAAAAGTCGGTATACAAATAAAAGGAAAGAGTGTGATAAAAACTGGTAGTTATATAAAAAGAAATTGATGAACTAAAACTAAAACTTACATCAAATGGCAAATCTGCATTAGCTGACATATGTAAACTAAACAAGGAATATCAGGATATCATGCAGCATAAAATATCAATAAATCTGGAAAAGTCAGATTGCAATCCTACTCAATTAATCCCAAGAGTTTGAACAGGATTGTGATTAGATCTAAATATTTAAATGAAGAAAAAGTCATGCAAAAGAAATAATATACTCTAAAAATAATCAGACTATCAAAGTTACAGATCTAAAAATATTGTATTATGTTTTAAAAACCATTACAAGAATATTAACAATAATAACTCATCTACAAATGATAACAAAAGTATAGACAACTTTCTTGCTAATAATATTCAAAATAAGCTATCCAAGCACAATATTAATAACAAAGACAAACCCTTTTCCTTTAAAGAATTAAAGGAACAAATACAAAATCTTAAGACAAAAAAGCCACCAGGGCTGGATGGTGTAATTCCAGACTTTTACAAACACTTACCTGATAACATCTTGAAAATCTTAATGCATTCCAAGAAGTTAAAACTACAGCAAACATCCCTCCCTCATGGAAATATTTTATCATCTCTCCCATCATAAAACCAAATAAAGAGCTGAATCTTTGCACATCATACAGGCCAATTTCTTTGCTTAATATTGATTACAAGATATTCATGTCTATCTTAGCAGACAGATTAAATAATATTGTTTAAATATTAATTAATGAAGACCAAACTGAGTTTATCAAAAACATAAAGGTACAAGACAGTATAATTAGATTACTGTCCTTAATAGACTTTGCAAAAAAGAAAAAAATGAGCTTTCTATTTAAAGCCTTGATATCGATAAAGCTTTTGACTCCCTAAGTTGGCCGTCGCTGTTTAAAGCTTTGCAAAACTACAATTTCTCCCCAAACTTTATAGGATTAATTAAAAACAAATTTATGAAAAGTCCATAGCCTATGTAAAGATTGGATATTATCTATCTAGCCCATTTGAAATATTAAGAGGTACTGAACAGGGGTGCCCCCTCTCCCCATTACTCTTTGCCCTGGCTATTGAGCCTCTTACAAATTATGTTAGAAATAATGACAGTGTTAAAGGATATAAAGAGTCAGACAAATTATCCCCCAAGATAGAACTGTTTGCTGATGACCTACTAATAACTCCTAATGATATTGAAAATTCAGTAGATCACCTATTACATAATCTAGACTACTTTGCAAACATCTCTGGTCTAAAATTCAATTACAAGAAAACTCAGGCACTTCTAGTGATTAAAATGTTCCTACGAAACTTAAATCAAAAAGAGATATAAACTGGGAGGGCACACATATTAAATATCTAGGTATCATTATTGAATCTAATTATAAAAAACAAAATCACTCACATTTAATTAGCAACAATTTATAAACTCAATTACTAGTCTAACTGACAGATGGACCTTACTCTTCTTCACATTTGAAGACAGAATAACTTTAATCAAAATGATACTGTTACCTAAAATCTTATTTATTGGCCAAGCTCTAATAATTCTCCCACCTGTCAAAATTATATAGATAATTAATAACTTATTACTTAACTTCCTTTGGTATCCGTAAAACCAATAATTTATCTTCTCTGGCACACCACAAGCTGGGATGCAGGGGGTATAGGGTTTCCAAATACTATTTTTTATTTAAACTCTGCATTTATTAACATAGAGTTGCTTTGGGATAATACTTCTTATACATCATATTGGAAATCAATACATGAAACCTTACTTCTTAATTAATAGGACATTGCTTGAACCGTATACTCAAATGCATACAAATATCTTTGTATGAATTTTAAAAATATGCATTCCAAGTGAAAGGTCAAAACTTGTTCTCACACCTGTTATAAACCAAATATTGCTGTTGTTTAAAAAGCTTATGTTTTCTAATCAAGTAATTAAGAATTTATTAATGTTTCCTATTGCTTACAGAAACGAATGTTTGATATTGTTTGATACTCAGAAAATGTTAGAATTTAAGATGGGTGACCTATTATATTGAAATCAATTTCTCTCAGCTAGTAAAATAAGTTCTGCAGACTATTTGATCAGCAGATATAGCTTGCAAAATTGCAATTGGCTGGACATCCAAACTTATAAGGATTTTATACATATTAAGCTTGTACCCTTCATTAGAGGCATACAATAAAAGCAAAAATAAAGTATTTAATTTGATTTAAACTGTGTTGAAGAAATATTTAACTGAACTGGCAGTTTTAACTCTGCCATTTGTTATTTGCTAGTAATTACAGGTGTGGGGGTAGCCACATTCTTTGATTTCCTGTCCTTGCCTATTTAAGTGGTACAGTGTGACATATTTTCTGCTTAAAAACCTCAGCTTTGGCCGGCTAACAACTTGTTTATATTCAACTGGACGTATAAGAGAATTTAAGTACCTTTATCTGCACTTTTTTAAAAAAAAATACAGTATTTAATTTGATTTAAACTGTGTTGAAGGAATATTTAACTGAACTGGCAGTTTTAACTATGCCCTTTGTTATTTGCTAGTAATTACAGGTGTGGGGTAGCCACATTCTTTGATTTCCTGTCCTTGCCTATTTAAGTGGTACAGTGTGACATATTTTCTGCTTAAAAACCTCAGCTTTGGCCGGCTAAGAACTTGGTTATATTCAACTGGACGTATAAGAGAATTTAAGTACCTTTATCTGCACTTTTTTTTTTAAATACAGTATTTAATTTGATTTAAACTGTGTTGAAGGAATATTTAACTGAACTGGCAGTTTTAACTCTGCCCTTTGTTATTTGCTAGTAATTACAGGTGTGGGGGTAGCCACATTCTTTGATTTCCTGTCCTTGCCTATTTAAGTGGTACAGTGTGAAATATTTTCTGCTTAAAAACCTCAGCTTTGGCCGGCTAAGAACTTGGTTATATTCAACTGGACGTATAAGAGAATTTAAGTACCTTTATCTGCACTTTTTTTTTTTTAAAAATACAGTATTTAATTTGATTTAAACTGTGTTGAAGGAATATTTAACTGAACTGGCAGTTTTAACTCTGCCCTTTGTTATTTGCTAGTAATTACAGGTGTGGGGGTAGCCACATTCTTTGATATCCTGTCCTTGCCTATTTAAGTGGTACAGTGTGACATATTTTCTGCTTAAAAACCTCAGCTTTGGCCGGCTAAGAACTTGGTTATATTCAACTGGACGTATAAGAGAATTTAAGTACCTTTATCTGCACTTTTTTTAAAAAAACATTCAGTATTTAATTTGATTTAAACTGTGTTGAAGGAATATTTAACTGAACTGGCAATTTTAACTCTTCCCTTTGTTATTTGCTAGTAATTACAGGTGTGGGGGTAGCCACATTCTTTGATTTCCTGTCCTTGCCTATGTAAGTGGTACAGTGTGACATATTTTCTGCTTAAAAACCTCAGCTTTGGCCGGCTAAGAACTTGGTTATATTCAACTGGACGTATAAGAGAATTTAAGTACCTTTATCTGCACTTTTAAAAAAAAAAAATACAGTATTTAATTTGATTTAAACTGTGTTGAAGGAATATTTAACTGAACTGGCAGTTTTAACTCTGCCCTTTGTTATTTGCTAGTAATTACAGGTGTGGGGGTAGCCACATTCTTTGATTTCCTGTCCTTGCCTATTTAAGTGGTACAGTGTGACATATTTTCTACTTAAAAACCTCAGCTTTGGCCGGCTAAGAACTTGGTTATATTCAACTGGACGTATAAGAGAATTTAAGTACCTTTATCTGCACTTTTTTTTTTAAAATACAGTATTTAATTTGATTTAAACTGTGTTGAAGGAATATTTAACTGAACTGGCAGTTTTAATTCTGCCCTTTGTTATTTGCTAGTAATTACAGGTGTGGGGGTAGCCACATTCTTCGATTTCCTGTCCTTGCCTATTTAAGTGGTACAGTGTGAGATATTTTCTGCTTAAAAAAACTCAGCTTTGGCCTGCTAAGAACTTGGTTATATTCAACTGGACGTATAAGAGAATTTAAGTACCTTTGTCTGCACTTTTTTTAAAAAAAAATACAGTATTTAATTTGATTTAAACTGTGTTGAAGGAATATTTAACTGAACTGGCAGTTTTAACTCTGCCCTTTGTTATTTGCTAGTAATTACAGGTGTGGGGGTAGCCACATTCTTTGATATCCTGTCCTTGCCTATTTAAGTGGTACAGTGTGACATATTTTCTGCTTAAAAACCTCAGCTTTGGCCGCCTAAGAACTTGGTTATATTCAACTGGATGTATAAGAGAATTTAAGTACCTTTATTTGCACTTTTTTTTTAAAAAAAATCAGTATTTAATTTGATTTAAACTGTGTTGAATGAATATTTAACTGAACTGGCAATTTTAACTCTGCCCTTTGTTATTTGCTAGTAATTACAGGTGTGGGGGTAGCCACATTCTTTGATTTCCTGTCCTTGCCCATTTAAGTGGTACAGTGTGAGATATTTTCTGCTTAAAAACCTCAGCTTTGGCCGGCTAAGAACTTGGTTATATTCAACTGGACGTATAAGAGAATTTAAGTACCTTTATCTGCACTTTTTTAAAAAAAAATACAGTATTTAATTTGACTTAAACTGTGTTGAAGGAATATTTAACTGAACTGGCAGTTTTAACTCTGCCCTTTGTTATTTGCTAGTAATTACAGGTGTGGGGGTAGCCACATTCTTTGATTTCCTGTCCTTGCCTATTTAAGTGGTACAGTGTGACATATTTTCTGCTTAAAACCTCAGCTTTGGCCGGCTAAGAACTTGGTTATATTCAACTGGACGTATAAGAGAATTTAAGTACCTTTATCTGCACTTTTTTAAAAAAAAATACAGTATTTAATTTGATTTAAACTGTGTTGAAGGAATATTTAACTGAACTGGCAGTTTTAACTCTGCCCTTTGTTATTTGCTAGTAATTACAGGTGTGGGGGTAGCCACATTCTTTGATATCCTGTCCTTGCCTATTTAAGTGGTACAGTGTGACATATTTTCTGCTTAAAAACCTCAGCTTTGGCCGCCTAAGAACTTGGTTATATTCAACTGGATGTATAAGAGAATTTAAGTACCTTTATTTGCACTTTTTTTTTTAAATTCAGTATTTAATTTGATTTAAACTGTGTTGAAGGAATATTTAACTGAACTGGCAATTTTAACTCTGCCCTTTGTTATTTGCTAGTAATTACAGGTGTGGGGGTAGCCACATTCTTTGATTTCCTGTCCTTGCCCATTTAAGTGGTACAGTGTGAGATATTTTCTGCTTAAAAACCTCAGCTTTGGCCGGCTAAGAACTTGGTTATATTCAACTGGACGTATAAGAGAATTTAAGTACCTTTATCTGCACTTTTTAAAAAAAAAAAATACAGTATTTAATTTGATTTAAACTGTGTTGAAGGAATATTTAACTGAACTGGCAGTTTTAACTCTGCCCTTTGTTATTTGCTAGTAATTACAGGTGTGGGGGTAGCCACATTCTTTGATTTCCTGTCCTTGCCTATTTAAGTGGTACAGTGTGAAATATTTTCTGCTTAAAAACCTCAGCTTTGGCCGGCTAAGAACTTGGTTATATTCAACTGGACGTATAAGAGAATTTAAGTACCTTTATCTACACTTTTTAAAAAAAAAATACAGTATTTAATTTGATTTAAACTGTGTTGAAGGAATATTTAACTGAACTGGCAGTTTTAACTCTGCCCTTTGTTATTTGCTAGTAATTACAGGTGTAGGGGTAGCCACATTCTTTGATTTCCTGTCCTTGCCTATTTAAGTGGTACAGTGTGACATATTTTCTACTTAAAAACCTCAGCTTTGGCCGGCTAAGAACTTGGTTATATTCAACTGGACGTATAAGAGAATTTAAGTACCTTTATCTGCACTTTTTTTTTTTAAATACAGTATTTAATTTTATTTAAACTGTGTTGAAGGAATATTTAACTGAACTGGCAGTTTTAACTCTGCCCTTTGTTATTTGCTAGTAATTACAGGTGTGGGGGTAGCCACATTCTTTGATTTCCTGTCCTTGCCTATTTAAGTGGTACAGTGTGAGATATTTTCTGCTTAAAAACCTCAGCTTTGGCCTGCTAAGAACTTGGTTATATTCAACTGGACGTATAAGAGAATTTAAGTACCTTTATCTGCACTTTTTAAAAAAAAAATACAGTATTTAATTTGATTTAAACTGTGTTGAAGGAATATTTAACTGAACTGGCAGTTTTAACTGTGCCCTTTGTTATTTGCTAGTAATTACAGGTGTGGGGGTAGCCACATTCTTTGATATCCTGTCCTTGCCTATTTAAGTGGTACAGTGTGACATATTTTCTGCTTAAAAACCTCAGCTTTGGCCGCCTAAGAACTTGGTTATATTCAACTGGACGTATAAGAGAATTTAAGTACCTTTATCTGCACTTTTTTAAAAAAAAAATACAGTATTTAATTTGATTTAAACTGTGTTGAAGGAATATTTAACTGAACTGGCAGTTTTAACTCTGCCCTTTGTTATTTGCTAGTAATTACAGGTGTGCGGGTAGCCACATTCTTTGATTTCCTGTCCTTGCCTCTTTAAGTGGTACAGTGTGACATACTTTCTGCTTAAAACCCTCAGCTTTGGCCGGCTAAGAACTTGGTTATATTCAACTGGACGTATAAGAGAATTTAAGTACCTTTATCTGTACTTTTTAAAAAAAAATACAGTATTTAATTTGATTTAAACTGTGTTGAAGGAATATTTAACTGAACTGGCAGTTTTAACTCTGCCCTTTGTTATTTGCTAGTAATTACAGGTGTGGGGGTAGCCACATTCTTTGATTTCCTGTCCTTGCCTATTTAAGTGGTACAGTGTGACATATTTTCTGCTTAAAAACCTCAGCTTTGGCCGGCTAAGAACTTGGTTATATTCAACTGGACGTATAAGAGAATTTAAGTACCTTTATCTGCACTTTTTTTTAAAAAAAATTCAGTATTTAATTTGATTTAAACTGTGTTGAAGGAATATTTAACTGAACTGGCAATTTTAACTCTGCCCTTTGTTATTTGCTAGTAATTACAGGTGTGGGTGTAGCCACATTCTTTGGTTTCCTGTCCTTGCCCATTTAAGTGGTACAGTGTGAGATACTTTCTGCTTAAAAACCTCAGCTTTGGCCGGCTAAGAACTTGGTTATATTCAACTGGACGTATAAGAGAATTTAAGTACCTTTATCTGCACTTTTTAAAAAAAAAAAAAATACAGTATTTAATTTGATTTAAACTGTGTTGAAGGAATATTTAACTGAACTGACAGTTTTAACTCTGCTCTTCAGTTATTCCCACCCACCATCCCTGTTTTTGTTTTGGTGTTAATCTTAGTGGCCTTGAAACTGCCCGCCCCTCAGCCTGCCTCTGGGCCCATCTCATTTGCTCACTCAACTGAGTGCAGTGAGATCATATTCTTATTTCAGGCACTCCTACTGTGTACAAAGAGAGCATCTGGGAAACAGACAAAAAAAATTAAGCTTATTTCCTGCCTTTCCTGTTAAGTGGTATAGACTATTTGTAGGCTTCTGAGCCCCTAAGCCCCTCTGTGTTTGAGGGAAGCCTTCTAGCTTGTTTTTTTCTTATAACTAGCCAGTTTTCTAGTTTCAGCACTCATTTCTGTTTCTTTGATCTCAGCACTTGTTCAGATAAAAAAAAAAAAAATTCATCTGCTTTTACTGTACTTGTGTTTCTACCTACTTAATTTTACTTTTGCATCATCTTAAAAATACTCAGTTGTATTTATTACTGCTTGGTGTAACTCATTCTAAGCCTTTTGGTTTAAACACTTGGGCTTCGGACCAGTTGTTTTGCACTGAGAGGGTTTGTGGTCTGCACTGTTGTAGCTTACATCCTTCTAGGTTGGGAACTGCTGATTGAGGGCTCAGTGTCTGTTATTCTAAAAGTGTATTAATTCTGGTTTAAGCACTTGGGCTTTCAGGCCAGTTATTTTACATTAAGAGGGTTCGTGGTCTGCACTATTGTGGGAGGAGAGGCTTGACTCTGCCCTTCTGAGCTGGGAATTTCTGGTTAAAGGCTTATAGTGCATGCATATCTGAACTGCTTCTTACTGAAGTTGGTGCGCCTTGTTTGCTGTGGCATAGACTGGATTCGGGCCTGCTGGATCTAGCTTTGTTTGTGTAACTTGAGCACTAATCCAGACATTCTCTAAAGTATTTAATTGTATTTATCACTGCTTGGTTGTAACTTGATTAAAGTGTAGCTATCATTCTAAGTCTTTTGGATTAAGCACTTGGGCTTCAGACCAGTTGTTTTACATTAGGAAGGTTTGTGGCAAGCACTGTGGTGGTAGGACAGGTAGCTTTCATCCTTCTAAGTTGGGAACTGCTGATTGAAAGCCCAGTGTCCAGGTGTATTAGTTCTGGTTTAAGCACTTGGGCTTCAGGCCAGTTATTTTACATTAAGAAGGTTCGTGGTCTGCACTCTTGTGGGAGAAGAGGCTGGACTCTGCTCTTCTGAGCTGGGAATTTCTGGTTAAAGGTTTATAGTGCCTGAATATTTGAACTGTATCTTACTGAAATTGGTACACCTTGTTTGCTGTAGCATAGACTAGATCCAGGCCTGCTGAATCTAGCTTTGTTTATATGCTTGTTGTTTGTTTGCTTGTTATTTCCCTGGAACGCTAATTCCACCTAATACGCGGCTTCTCAGCGCTTCTGTTGATCACTAGTGATATCTGCATTGCTTACTGTACTTATTTCCTTGTTTCACTTGAAAGAAAGTTACTGTTTGTCGTTTTTGCATTTAGTTACTTGTAACACATTGCACTCAAGTTACCTGGCACTTGCTCACTAAAGCAATTATATAAGTCAGCACTAAAAATTAAAAGCACTACAACCTCACTCCCCACTAGCCCTTGTTTTCAATTATTAAGGAATTCCCAATAATATTCTAGCATGTCCAAAGGTCAGTTGTCAATCTCCTCTCCGGTCCAGCTGGTGAATCTGGGAATCTTGAGGCAATGTTATAACTGCCTCATGTACACAGACAACCCTCTCCTTCTCCCACATAACACAAATACTTGCGAGAGATGCAGCTATTTAGCCAAACTGGAGGCTGAGCTCTCTCAACTCAGGTCTGGCAAGACCAGACAGGAGGAGAAGGCAACTACACACACCACAAAACCAGCCTCACATAATGCTACCACACCACTGAATCAAACACATAAACACACAAAGACATACTCGGAGGCCCTGAGTAAAAATTTACCTAAACAGCAGAGGCCTCCAAAGCAGACACCCAAACAACTGCTACCTCAAGACACCCCACAAGCAACACATAAACCATAAAATCAATGTGCAAAGCAGTCACAGCCCTTAAGGCCAAATACAACACCAAAAATACTTGTCATAGGTGACTCCATAGTCAGACACACTGACGTCCCACTCACCAGGCTGAACAAGGAGAGGGTCACAGTAAGCTGCCTATCGGGCGCTAGAATCTGCCACATAACACAAGCACTCGGGTCACTCCACGGCAAGTACAAATATGACACAGTCATTGTCCATGCTGGTGTGAACGACCTGAGACGTACCTCCCTGGACTACATGAAAAGAGACATAGAGGAGCTCTCTGATTATGTAGTCCAGGCAGGTATGACCCTGACCCTGAGCAGTATCCTTCCTTCACCAAGAATGATGCCACAATATAGAGACAAGATGATCAGCTTTAACAATTGGCTTAATGTCTGGTGTCATTCAAAGGGGATCCAGTGTCTGTCTGCCTGGGATGACATGCTTGACAAGCCACGCTGCTTCAAGGGATGGCTTGCACCTGTCACCCTGGGATTCCGGATATTGGCTAAGGCTCTTGCCACCCCATAGTGCCTTTTTAGGCAAGGCTCAAATTCTAAACCTACCACCCTAGAAAACAAAAATGGGAAGAAACTGAGGGTAATGCTGCTCAATGCCAGAAGTCTAAATCTCAAAATGCACGCACTCGAGGCCTTCTCAGTATGGAGAACATCGATGTCTGTGCTGTAACTGAAACCTGGTTCAAGGCTCCTGAGAGCACCCCGGCACTATTAGGTTTTACCTCATATCATGCCCGCCCCAAAACCCGGACCACACCACAAAAGGAGGGTGTATCCATATTCATAAAGGGTACCCACACCTCCAGGTTGGTGGCAACGCACGAAGCTTCGGAAACCATCCAGGTGCAACTAACCATAGGCCAAACTGCTCTACAAATTGTAGCATGCTACAGGCCACCCTCTCAAACTCAGGAACCCCACACAGCCTTCCTGAAGACACTGGAGGGTATAAATGTATCTCCAAACACCATCATATTGGGTGACTTCAACTACCCGAATATAGACTGGGAACATTACTCAAGCCCTAACTTTCTAGCCCAATGGTTCCTGGAGTTCATAAATTCAAATGCCATGGAACAGCTAGTCACTGTTCCCACGAGAGGAGAAAATATACTAGATCTCATTATCACAAACATGGGGACAAAATGCTCCACACCGGAAGTATATCCCTCATTGGTGAGATCTGATCATAAACTAATCTCACTGGAAATCCACATCCCGCCCCACCCCAAACAAAAAGACCACAGTGAAGAACTTCTCTAAAGCAAACTTCACACTACTCAAGACTGGTGTAGTATCCTTCAAGGCCCCTGAGCCAGTGGAAACCACAACCCAAGCTGCGGAAGCCCTTACAAATGCCTTCTATGAACACCTCCAGGACTGCATGGATCAGGCAATCCCAAATAAAACCAAGACTCTTTCCACAAAGGGCAAACATCCAGTCTGGTGGACCCCAGCCATTAACAAACTTTACAATAAGAGGAGAAAGCTATTACATGATAGAACAAAATCCATAAAAGGGAAGTCACCCCTGATCATTATTAGTAAAAAATACAAGCACTCATAAAATCAATTAAGGCCAATTTTGAGAGGAAAAATTGCCATGGATTCAAAGGACAATCATAAGGCCTTTTTCAGCTATGTTACGAACCTGGGTGGAAACTCCCAGATATGCTCAGAATTAGTCCAAAATGATACAGAAATCACTGAACCCACAGACATTGCCAACATACTGGCAGACAGGTTCAGTGCAAACATCACCCCCCTCTCCCCCCCTAAAGGAGAGATAACTATCCCAGCGGAGTGTAGCCTCCCAGACATCTCAAATGCACAGGTGAAAGCTGCTCTCTCTAAAGCTAAAAACACAGCATCAATGAGACCGGATGGTGTCCCCGGCTGTGTGCTACACGAGCTAAATGAGGAATTAAACCCGCACATTAGGCAGCTGTTTAATCTCAGCCTTACCACAGGATACGTGCCCAAGAAGTGGCGTACGGCAACTGTGGTCCCACTCCACAAAGGCGGTGCCTCTACGGACCCTGGTAATTACCGCCCCATAAGCTTAACAAGTCTAGTCTGCAAAGCTATGGAGAGGATCATAATGGAGCTCATAAACAAAGATATAGGGGACTTGCAGACATGGGACCCGACCCAGTTTGGCTTCGTCAGTGGCAGATCATGCCTTTTGAACTTGGTTGACTTCTTCGAAACAGTCACCAAGGTCATTGATTAGGGAAAGGCAGTCCATACAGCCTACCTTGACCTTGCAAAGGCTTTCGACACAATACCCCACTCGGGTATTGTAGAAAAACTTACCAGCTTAAATGTAAACCCATATGTCACAAGATGGGTTGCAAACTGGCTTAAGGACAGAACCCACAGGGTTAGAGTTGCTGGCGCTATGTCAGACTCCAAGCCGGTCACAAGTGGTGTCCCACAGGGCTCGGTCCTTGGCCACCTATTGTTCGGCATCTACTTCTCAGAAGTACAGGCCAACATGGGAGGACATTGGCTGACAAAGTTTGCAGACGACTGCAAACTGGGCGCCATAGTGGAAAGTGCATCAGACACGGATATCCTTTAGAAGGGACTTACGGAAACAGATAGCTGGTGCCAGAGCCATGGCCTGAAGTTAAACACCAAAAAATGTATAGTCATACCCTTCGGGAAAAACAAGGTAACCCCAAGCTACCATATAGGTGGCAATCCACTAAGCACAGAAGAGGTTATCAGGGACCTGGGGACCCAGGTTGACAGTGGCCTTTCTTTTGACACTCACGTTGCTAAAGTGGTTAGAAAGACCTTCTACATTGCCCACCTAATCATGAAGGGATTCACATCCAGATCTAGTGAGGTCATTGTTCCCCTGTACTCTTCACTTATCAGACCAATGATCGAGTACAATGCCCCATTCGGGATGTATCTCACCCGACATCTGCAGCAATTGGAGAGACCCCAAAAGTTCCTCACCAAAAGGATAAAGGGACTCCAAAATCTGTCATATGCTGCCAGATTGAAGAAACTCCAGCTCTATTCAGTCGCATACCGTCTGCTCAGAGGTGACATGTGCCTGACATACAAGGCCATGTCCAACCTGGAATTAATGGACATGCTCCACCTCAAAAAATCCAAATCCACCAAAACCACTAGAGCAAGCGACTTAAACCTTAGCACGGATATAAATAGGATGTGCTGGAGGGATAGATTTATCACTCAGAGACTCCCTATGCTGTGGAATAAAATCCTGGTCCATGTGAGGCAGAGCACCTCGCTGGCTCTGTTCAAGAGAAATCTTGACCTGTGGATGGGAGATCGTAGGTTTACCCCGGGAATCATCTCTGTGTCACTGCTGGACAGAGGCACAACAAACTAATGGGTACAGTATTTTTTTCATATAAGGGGTGGCGTAAGCCACAAAACTTTGGGCTAGGCTTATAAATGCCTTAGGGCAGATAGCCTAGTATAAACCTATGAACCTATGAACTAAAAAATCTTGGATTTTATCTCAATAATTATTAATAGCTCACCCAAGAACATTTCATACATATCTGTTATTTATAAAATTCTCAGAAATGATTTTAGCAAAACAGATGTTTCTTTTGGAATTATTCAAGTGAAGTTAATAAACAAGTATTCTCAGAAAAAATATATATAAAAAAAAAAAACTTTGTTTACAGTCAGTGAAGGAATCCACATCTTCCCTGTTCTGGCATGTATACACATGGAAATTTTTACATAAATGTTTTTTCACTCCTCATAGACTAGCAACAATGTCCAAGAAAGATGAAATGAAATGCTGGAGATGTGGACACCCTAGTGCTGACTGGATACATATGCCCCGGGATTCATGAACCTTGCGCCAGGCGCACGCATAGCATAGGCGCCACAACGCCAGACATGGCCACCGAGCGATTCAGGTACTATCCAATTCCACGTGCACTACCGGCGTGCGCCTGAGTTGCGCTGCCTCCGGCGTAGGTATGTTAAACACACCATGTGCGGTGTTGCACCATGCAAATGAAGGCATATAGCGATCTACGAAGTGGCGCAGGCGTAGCATAAGGGCACGGCAATGTAAACCAAAAAAAACGGTTTACATATATCCAAACATGACATAGGAGTAACGGAAGGCTGTCAACGTCAGGTATCATACTGGTGCAATATGCCAATGGCGAAAGACACCGAGAATGTCAAAAGAAAACATGCACAAAATGTAAATAATGACATAAATGGTATGTCCGCAGAAACCACAGCAGAACCCCAGGACATGTCCGCGGAAGGTGAGAAACAATGAAATAATATGACAATGTCATAAAAGAGCAGTATAATACACATCAGCTTCACAGCCACAATACACCATAGTATGCATGGGAAGCCACAACCACAGCTCAAGGGTTGCCAAGGAGTGGCGGCAATGTTCGGCGCCGTAACCATGTATTAGTAGTCAATGCCATGCAAATGAGGCAGATAATACTGAATCGCAAAACCCCCGCCGGCGTAAGGCTGCACCAAACGGCGCAGCGGTAATACACCGAGGAGTGGCCCAGAGGGAATACATGTCAACTGCAGAGGGGTGTGCCACTGTAGGAGGAAGCACATTGGAGCCCAGCAAACATGGGCTGTACAATGCACATCACAGCAGCAGGACCGGCGTGTGAGGAAATAGATGCGCTGAGAGTACACAATGCGCACAGATGCATGTGCACGAGGATGACTACGTTCCCCCAACCCAGTCATGTGACGGCCGCCCCGTCAACAACCACGGATACAGGAAGGTGATGCGGAGAATATGAGGAAATGCGGAAGCAGTGTAATTGGAGTTGTAATGAGCAATCAACACCAATCAACCCACGAAGGGCAATTGGCGGCAGCTGACAACTCTGCATGCAGAATCCCGCAAAACGGGAAAGGGGAGGCATATGAATGCAAAGAAAGTAGGGGATGTAGCAGAATTGCAAAGAGCGAAGAACCGATATAGCACAGCCAAGTAGAGAGGTAGCATAACGGCGGCGGCAGACAAAATGCATGATATGCCATGTCCCTGCAGGATGCACTCCAGGAAATAGTAGGTGCAACGTGCAGAAACAGTAAGGTAAGGTGTAAAGCTAAACCAATGCAGGCAAGTGTAATGTAACACCAAAGGCAACAGCGTTGCAGTGCCAACGGTAAAACACGGAAGATAATTCACAGATACGGCCGCACAGACACACCCAATGACATCACCGGGTGTACAGCACAACAGTATAAAGTGTGAATGCATACAACACACAGCGCGTATTCCCAAACGCTGCACTTTAGGGTGTAAACACACGGGGAACTTTTAAAATGTATATGTTGGGTGCCGCCGTGGCTGTGATACATCAGCATGTGTCAGAGACAGACGGAGTTGCGGAGGAGGGTGCCGACAACTACCGTAGGCCTCAGAGGAGAAGGAGAGTGTTCAGACCAAGGGTAACCCACCAGGGGCTTCAAGACCTGGAGATAGTAGAGCGTTACAGGGTGGACAGGGACACGTTACAGCAAATAGTGGAGCTGTGCCGGCCATGCCTGAGAACAAGAAACAACAGAGGGGAGCCCATCCCAGTGGACACAAAGGTATGTGTAAGCTTGCGAATACTGGCTACAGGTACCTTTCAAAGGCCAACCGGGGATATAATGGGCATCTCACAGGCATCAGCATCCAGGGTACTACACCAGTTTCTGGATGCCATGTGACGACATGCCCATGAGTATATATACTTCCCCAGATCTCAGGAGGAGTTAGCTAGCAATATGCGCCACTTCCACCGTGTGGCACAATACCCGGAGGTACTGGGTGCGATAGACTGTACGCACATACAAATCAAGTCACCACCCGGGGAGCAGGGTAGACGCTACATAAACTGCAAGGGATTCCCCTCCATCAATTGCCAGGTCGTGCAATGCGCAGGGCATTATCATGGATGTGTGTGCTGGCAGCCCTGGAAGCTACCACGACTCCCATATCTGGCATGCCTCACAGCTGTATCAGGTATTCGCCAGAGGGGACATCACACAAGGCCACCTTGTGGGGGATGCTGGCTATGCACTGGAGCCGTGGATGATGACACCCATCAGAAATGCACACACACACATGCAAGAACGCCATAATGAGGCACACGCACAAACCAGAATAATCATAGAGCGTGTGTTTGGGATGCTGAAATCACGGTTCCGGTGCTTGGATACATCCGGTGGAGCCCTGCAGTACTCTCCAGGCACATGTGCCCACATATTCATAGTATGTGCCATGCTACATAATATGATCCTGCGGAAACAGCTGCTGCAGGGACATAATGGTGAAGGGCCACCAAGCCCGCCACAACTGCCAAGGCAAGCACAGGCACAGAGCGTTCAGCGCCATGAACACACTGTGCCAGCCCCAGTAGGCAGACGGAGGCATACCCAATATGCTTTGGCAAAGAGGGAACGTATAGCACATACTCTGACAGCGTAGGCCCCATGGACTGACACCTCCCTACCTGCACACACAGTGAAATGGACGGCATTCAAACATGGCCGCCCGTAATGTGTACCGTATGGGTGGTCCCATGTGTGACTCCATTATAGGTAGCACCCAAACACTGCATACCCAACAGCCAGCGGAGCATGGAACGCCAACACCTCAACCGTATGCGGGTCCTACAGCAGACGGCATAGCCGTATGCTGCCACGTTCGCCGCAAGGTGTATACATATGTACATATGTGCATACACAGATATGGAGACAGATATCATTACACACGTAGAAATATATGTACACATACACAGATATAAGGTACAACAGGTAAGACAGGGAATCAGAGGGATGCAAGGTGACAGAGAAGTAAGACGCGATATCTCTACATAGTAAACATAGTGAACGACAACCCGAGTATCCGGGAGGGTTGACAGAACAGGGAACGGCACCCATGGAAAGGTCAACCTACCTAAATGCATAGTCGCGAGTCGGGATGATCGCCAGGCCACGGTACAGTAACAGGACATGTGCGGGTAATATTATTAGGATATGAGGGTGGAGGTAGGCACCGCCGCCGGTGATGCGGGCAACGTAGGTACTGTGTGCAACCGTCCCTGTGACAGCGGCAGTATGTGTATGTGTGCGGTGAGGGTGTCGTGTGTTCCGCTGTGCGAGTGTAATGTGTGTGCCACTGTAAAATGTGTATGTAGGTGACATGTGACAGGTGGAGTGGAATAACATGTGTAGGCATACAGTATAGGAACCACAGGCGTATGTACAGCAGTACCCCCAAAGTAGTACTGAGAGCCCCTCCCTGGCTAGGCGCGTGGCAACGTAAAACGATGCAAAGCGGAAATGTCCCAGAATGTACCACAGGAGTATAGCCAACATAAAATGCAAAGGACGTATGTACAAACCATGACTGTATGTATGGCACCGATATGTTAATTTCAAAATGATACGTCGGCAACGTTACACAGCAATAGTCATGTACCGCGGAAATACGCATGTGCTACCCCGGCACCGATCGTGGCTACGTATCGGCCCGTAAACACCGCTGTGTGTTCTACGAGTGTTTAACAAGCAATCGCCACCCGAATAGGTGGCAACCGGTAGCATACAGGCCGTCCCAAGTACAGGACCACAATGACCGTAAATATCCGGGACAAAATGCCAAGGGATAGTCGGCACGTATGAACAGCCGCAGATAAACTACCGATGTGACGGAGGAATACATGCAGGAAGCACACATGCAGGCGATACCGACACCATATGACATCAACAAAACCTACACTCCCAGAACAACAGACAGGTAACTTGCAGCTCCCCAGGCAGGGATGGAGCACACACACAAGCATTCCGTGTATGTAGAAATGCAAGGCCCACAACCCGTACCCGTCACCCACAACCGCCGATATACCCCATCGCACATATCAAAGGGATACAAGCCGCAATAGCAGCAAAAACATACAGGCAGTCAATGACAGCGGCATAACCGCAACATCTCGAGTGGGAAACACTATCAGCAGCAGATGCATACCTGCATCCATTGTGTAAAGGAATACAAGAGCTATGTTACACATCCGAATGCAAAACGCCATCGACAGACGCCGCCAGGACAGGGACACCCACATGTCGAACATAATACCATACCCAACACACACAATCCACGGCTAACACCACTGCGAAATGTACCTGACGCCACACATAGCGGCTGCAGTCACACATAACATAACACAATACAGACCATCTCCATGAAGGTAGTGCAAATAACCAATGCCCAGGCGAGGAATGAACCATGCCCTAGTTCCGACGCGTACTGTATGAATGGAGTAGATGCACGGGTGATATGCGCATAAGTACAAACCGAGGAACAGCTATTGGTGTGATGAACCCACATGTCGCAGGTGACGACGGATATAAGGAAGACTCCTAGGATATTCAATCTGTATGTACATACCGAACCAATACTAAAAAACGGCTCGACTGAGACTTAAGGATATAGCGAGACTCGAACGGAAAACGGAAGTAAACACAGGAAAGGTATGTAGAACCCACGAGATGTACTGGTGTGTAACGCATGATATGTATGACGAAGCTGCACTGTATGTGAACGGTGTTTGTAAGTAAGGATACCTGTCCATAAAGCAGAGAGTGGTGAAAGGTGGTTATGTAGTGCTAACCCGCTGAGCATACCAACGACTGTGGACACCGTGTGCACAGCAGTGGGACATCATGTACACAGCCAGGATAACCCAAGGGCTGCCATAGGGGGGCAAAACACAGAACAATGCCACCACCCACGCCGATGCTGGCAGTGGATGTCCAACAAGGAAGTGCCACAGCAGGGGATAGGACATGTATGTATACTGTCACAGCACACGTGTATGGGCATATACCGTCGATGTCATACGTAATGTGCACACGACATGCACGTATGCCTCGCAGTAGGGGTTACTATGTCAAGTATGTGTAATGTAAAGCTGTCATGGTGGATATGACAGACATCATACACAGTATCACAGGCATAGCATGCATAATGGAGTTATGGCCTAGTGTTATGTACACTAACAGGATATGTATGGCCTGTGCATATGGGACAGAGTAGTAGCAGAATAGCCACCCGAAATGGAAGGAACACCAAGTAACCATGTCCAAACGATCTGTAGCAGGTGCAATGTGTGCAACAATGACGTCCGGCAGGTCCATGTGTAAACACATGTGCAGTGTACACAGTACTGTCACCTCCCCATGGTAGTGTCCACTGAACAGCAGAGGTGGATGTCAACTGCATGTCTACACAGTACTGCCGCTGAGGTGGTACCATGTCTATGTGTCACCCTATCAGCAAGGGAGCTATCACATGACCAGTGCCACAGTGTGTCCCTGTGGGATGTGCACAGGACCTACGTTCCACAGCATGGTGTGTGTCGTGTCTGTGGAAGTAACACAGAAGCCCAGGCTATGCAACGTGGCATGTGTGCACATATGCAGGAGTGCTTCATTCACCCCTCCCACTGCAATTGCCATGTAGGAGTACTACATGCATCACTAATGCGGAGGACATGGCCCATGTCAGAGTAGATGACACCCCTGTGTAAGTGGTACGCAGATGAGTACAGATGTGTTCCCGTCTGTCATCTGCATATGTAAACTGTCTGAGCCTGGTATACATCACGGCATGACTATGCCGTGCCATGTAAAGTCATAGCCGTTGTGGAAGGTACACCACGAATGTGTTATTGTAACCCTGCCCGTGTGTAGATGTGTGTATGGCACAGGTACAAAGGCTACCAATGTACCAGCAACACACACAGTACAGATATGTGTGGCCCTGCAGATGTGTACCCACGCCACAGTGGAATATGGCAACCACAGCACCATGTGGGGCATGTGTGTGTACAGCAACCATGTACAATGTGATATGCATGTATGGGGACAGTATCCATGTGATACCCAGTGGATGACTGTTGCTATGCAAAGGTGATGTGTACGCACCATGTGTGATGTATCCTGACGCAATGACATCTACATGATGTATCTGCCACACCGACACCTGTACGGTTGTTAGCAGTATGAGCTGGTGGAGCTACAATGCTGCCAGGTATGTAGATGTGGGATATCTAGGCATGGACAGTACTCTGTGACAGCATGTTGTGTATGTAAGCAAATAGTGAACATGAGGGGCCACATGACTGAGGACTGTGTAATGCCACATGTACCTGGCATGTAGTAGGTAGCATGATATGCTTGCACCACTGTGTGTCCTGTCCAGGAGTCATATAGCCTAACATCCTGAGACACAGGGTATGATGTGATGGTGGATGTGTACATTGCCAATACCAGAATGTGGAATGGTGCTGAAGGGCAATGTGGGGGCAATGTCTGATCTGTTACCCTCCGTACCACACCAACCACCCATGCAATGGTATGACAGGTGGCCAGCATGTGTATGTGGCGTGCTGTGGCACACAGAGGCCCAACAAGGGTGCCAGTAAAGGCATGGAGGTCATCAATGAGTGTGTGAAGCACGGATGTGAGGATGTGCCCCAGTGCCATACTGAATGGTCCAGTCATGGGTGTATGAATGCAGTCCCACATGTGCAATGCAGTACCACCCATGTGTAGTGTGATAGATGCGGTAGTGTGGTGGTCAAGGTACACAACGTCCATGAACAGGCTAGCAGTTAATTCAGTGGGCTGCTGCGGAGACACATACCAAACAGGTTGGCGGGACATAACAGCTAGGGAGATCGGAGGTGACATTGGGACAGTGTCCTAGGACATAACGTGTGCATGGCAGTACCATGTATGTGTCCACAGGGACACTGCGATGTCCATGTATGGATTGGAACCCTATAGTGAGTGAGAGTGTGTATTGTTGGTAGGTACCCCATTGGCTGGCATGTTGCCAACAACATCTCAGTCGGCAATGCCTGGGTGACTGTTGTACGCTACATCGAATGTGGATGTAGCCAAACAACACAGACATACCACCACACTGCCCGAGGGCCCACACTGCAATGTACGGCAGTCATGTGTAGGTAGCTAGCTTTGGAGCATGTGATGGACCACAAGGACCCACCATGACTGTCAAGTGATGCACCCCACACATGTGAATATACCCACCGTGCAACAGCCTGCACATGTGCCCATACAGCAGATGTGCATGGAACATGACTACCACCGTGGCGTCTGTGAAAAGGCTAGTACCGCCATGTCTCTGTGTGGAATAGCATGGTCCCTACCATTGCGTACATGTTGCGGAAGTGCACTGTGATATGTGTCAGCATAGTCACATACACTGTCCAGCTGCCGGGGTGCCATGCCATTAACCACCCCCGTCAGCAGACGTCAGTAGTACCGGCCGTTGAGCACATGTACCATGTATGCTGCGATAGGTGTGTGTCCAGGGTGTGGCTAGCAGGGCCGCAAAGCATATATGTTCATCTACCAGAGGGGGGATATCCCTAGGTTTAACACACAGACACATGGAGGTATGGTGCATTCCGAGGGTAGTGTAGGTATGGTATGTGTTGTGTAATGTGTCACCCAGCTATGTGTAGTGTATGTCCAAGCATGTGTGGGTACATGGGAGTCCATACTAGGGAAGTGTGGGTTGCTGTCAGCACATGGCAGTAGCAACTGTCCGAGGTGCAATGTACAGTATGACAACACAGCCAGCATGTAACCTGTGGTGTACAGTGTACTCTCTGTTGCGTGTTACAATGTGTCTAGCGGTCACAAACATGGGTATCCGAACATGGAGTACCTATGATGCATTGTGTTCGGAAAATATACAGTATGTGTGTAAAACATTGTGTGATGTGGGATCCCCTCACCTGTGTGTGTTGCAGTCCAGGTATGTGCCTGGGAGGTATGATCTGTGTACAATCTGGACTGGCAGGTGTGCTGTGCAGAGCATGGAAGCAGGTCCCAGGCACCGCAGATAAATGTCAGGCGTGCACTACTGTGCGTGCCGTGCTTGTGTGCAGCACAGTGGAGGGTGCAAGCATTGTCACACATTACTGCATGCCGTGCCTGCCTGTTACAGCCCTGCTGGAGACAGACATGTGACACCGCCGCAGAGGCAGCATAGCATGTGAAGATGTACATGTGGGCTCCACACCTAGGCAGATGTCCGCAGGTCATGTGTGCCACAGTAGTGTGGTCGACCACGACTGTCATACTGGACAGATACCACATGCCTGTATAAGTACAGTATGAGCATAGTCAACAGTCGCAGTGACAGAGTAGGCCAATGTACAGTATCCCCGTGTGCAGACCACTGCCTACTGTACACCTGGCTAGACACACACCCGGAGGGTGAATATACCTTTGAGCCATCACATGTCCCAGTCCACGTAGCCTGTACAATGTCATCACAGGGTGGTCACAATAACGGTGGTAAGACAGACACGTTGTACCAGGTGATGTGTCATGTGTGCATATGTTGAGTTGCACAGCCGTTCACACGTCCGCAACATATCGGTGCATGATGTATACTGTTACATGATGTGTGGAACTGCACTGTGACCCACAACAGGGCCATCTGAGACAGGTGTGTTGTGAATGGTGTAACCCATGGTCACACGGGATACACACTGCTGCTGTTGGCAGCCATGCTTGTGGCCACCAGTGGTGCCTGCAGTGGTCATACAGACATACTGCACACAGTGTTCTGGCAGGGATGTCCATTGTTGTGGATGATGTGTTGCTACGTGAAGGTAGGTGTGTGTTGTGAATGTTACACATCCAGATGTCACCATCTGGTGCAGTCATGGTCATCGACAGCATCACACACATCCACAGCGGTCAGAACCCTGTCCCGAGAATGGGTGTCAGCCACCCTCGTACTGTGTGACGCATGTGCACATGGCAGAACACCTCCCACTGGCTGGATAACAGTGTCAGCTAGGATGGCTACGTGATGGCTGGAATACGCCGTGATAATGTACAATGCTGGTAGCCCAATGAAGTACCTGGAATCACACACAGTACGCCATGGCTGCCATGTAAACCATGCACAACAATGACTGTGTGACAGACACAGACAATGCGTAGACATGTTGAACATGCACACATGAGAACACCCAATGAGGTATGTTGCACATATCGATGTACAACTGTCATCTATGGCCATAGCATGGATGCAGACGCACATGCCCCACAGGCAGTATCACGCGATGTAGGTAGGGGGGCATTGCACGTGTACATGTGACAGTTGCTGTACCGCCACATGTCCTGCATAGCCGTCATGTAGGGGTAGCAGTGGCATGTGACTGTTGGACATGCCTGTACAATTGAACATGTCCCACAGGACATGTGTTACGTGTGTACAACATGTGTTGTGCCGTCATCAAGCTGTGAAGTGTATGGCTGCCAGTGTACCTGTGTGACATGTTCTGCGATGGGTGCAAAGGCACGTAGTACTGCATTGCATGCCCACATGCCCCACACAGGTGCATAGCCTGAACATACAATACAAAGAAGGTGTTGGATGATAGCAACCCACAAGAGGAGATGGGTACGGGTGGCAACCCACTACCACCTGTCCGGGTACGGTGTGCATGTCTATGACACATTAGCACCCGAGAAGCTAGCGGTACAGCAGTACAGGGTTGCATGCATATATATTCAACAATATCCCTGTGTGTCCCACCACTGGCCCGTGGACAGACAGACACCAACACAATGTGCAGATATGATATGTGCACAGCACATCACCGATGCCTACTGTAGAACAGGCTTACTGTGTAGACATGCGCACAGTAGGTCTGTGCCAGCCGCACTCACGTTATGTGCCGAACCACACCAATAGTCCAGCCCATGCCACAGATGGATGTGCACGCATCTGTGTATGTACGTCTGGGAATGTCTCCGGCATAGCAGTATAGCTGTGTCAGTGTTGCGAACAACATAATGAATGGGTTGTATGTGTGAGGGGTGCGTCATACGTGTATGGTCAGATCGACGATACCATCAGTGCCCCTGCTATGTGAACATCCCTGTCCCCATACATGGATACCTATGCTGTGCCCAACACCACGTTCCCCGTGGGAGGGATGGCGGTGTGCAGTGCACCAGCAGACATGGGGTGGCAGCAGGCACTGGATGTAGACATATGTGGTACCCATGTCAGTCCAGGCAACCATCCATGTGCACGGGATAGCAGTGTGTGGGCACATACAGCACTGTGTTGAACAATATCGCAGCACATAGCACCTGTCAGGGTTAAAGTGTATGCATGGATGTGCGATACCTGCATGCACCAGACACACCCCCACCAAGCAGCGTGCAGCCTACCTTGCATAAGGCCAGTGTCCACACCATGATGATAGACATGTGTAATGTCCATATACACATAGCGATGACATATGGAATGGACAGCCACCCTGCCAATATCAGTACCCCCCAGGTGGGTCACATCCCAGTGCCATGTATGTGGCATACCCTGCCATACCATGCAGCCCTGCCCAGCAAGGCTGCACGTGCTATCACAGTCCTACATGGTGCGATGGACAAAAGGCACTGTCACTATCAACCGTCCACAGCAGTAATGTGGCGGTGATGCACCCTGTGGTGTTACAGGTGCTGTGTGTTGCTGTGGACAACGTGCGCACATGCTATGCATGACCTTTCCTGCTAATGTGACATGGTTACACATTGTCCCATGTGTATCACATGTGCAACACAGGTGAGCTGTGGCAGGTTGCCCAACACCCGTACAGTGCTGTGTGGATGTACATGGCACAACACATGCATGTACAGGTGTCCATGTGTATGTGTGCAGTGCCACCGCTGACGTTCATAATGGCCGCGTACGTGATGTCTAGTGACATATACACAGCATCCAGGTGAACAGTAGAACTGTTGTCACATGGGGACCTGTGCCAACTGATATGGACACAGGTGCAGGCAGGTACACATGTCCACAGCAGGCTAACATCAACATGGTGTGTGTACAGTGTGATGAGGTGACACACAGATATGATATGACACCCACTGCTCAATGGTGTGATGGCAACACGTCGGCTGTGTCACTGCCATGATGCATCGCAGAGATTACTGTGCAGATGTTGTACATGTCATAGCAATGTATGTCCAGCAGTATGCCAGCACAGCAGTGTAAATGTGACCTGTCAACATCATTATGTCTTACAGATAATGCCACGTTCCCGGCTGCCTGCCTTCAGCCGACAAGAAGATGAGGTGATAATACCGTTGCTCCACGACAACTATGACATACTGTTCAGCCATGTGCCACTACAGGCACAACAGCGTGAAGACATGTGACAGGATATGCGCAGGAGGGTGAACACCCTGGGCGGCCACAACCGCACATATCAACAGATCCGCAGGCACTGCACAGACCTAATTCGGCATGTGAAACAGCGTGCCACCGCAATCGCCAGGCAACAAGGTGGGACAGGTGGTGGGCCACAAACCCAGCCCCCACTCACACCCACGGAGGAGCTCCTGGCCAGTCTGGGGACACCCGGGGAACAACATGCTGAAACCCTCGCTGCCATCGTGGAGGTGGGTGTCTCCCAACCAACGAGCCTGGAGCTGCCTGGTAAGTCAGTGTTGCATGTTTGTATGATAAGTGACGTAGGAGTGGGTGTCATAGTACACCACATAATGTAGCAACACATGCCAGGTATATGGCCACACAAGCTGCATACTACAGTATGCTACGTTGTGTTTGCAGACATGTGCATAGCACATGCTAACACACAGTTGCATGATGTGACATGCACAGTGCTTACCGTGGCGATAGTAATGGATAATGTGTATACTTTTGTGTCGCCCCTATACAGGTACATCTGGTGTATCGCACACAAATGGGTCTGTCGCAGGTAAGACTGTTGCTAGTAATAGGCATGATACGGTGTATAGATATTCCCCATGTGTCTAGGTATGACATGCACACATGGGTCTGCCCCAGTCACGGTATACAGGTTGCACCACCCGACACACATGCCACCCATGTACAGTAGATACAACCGTTAGTATAGACCGGCATGACACCACATAACCCATCGGTGTGATATGTGCAGTCAGCTATGCATACAATGGTGGAGGTGTTCCACAATGGCTGCATGTGTAGTATGCATCGGTATGCCTTTGCGGTATGCACACAGTACCACATAGTGAGCTGTGATCTGGCCAGAACACAGGTGTTACCACTGTGACCTATGCCCCTGCATTGGGTGCACACATTGTGACATGGCACATGACATGTCCCATGCACGTGGAGGTCTGTCCGCAACATTGTCACAGCATGACATGACCTATGCACGACATAGCAGACATCCACAATGTCTGCATAGCCTTCGGGAATGTGACACCTCAGACTAGTACGGTTGTATGTCACATGGGTCACCACAGGGCTGTGTACACGATGCCCATCACACACAATTGTCCATGAACCAGACAAACATGGCCATGGGTGATACCTACAGACATGTTGCCACACAGTACATCCGCAGTGGGTAGTCACCGTTGCACCCTGTCCACACATAGTGGGGTCATCACTGTAGTGGACCCCCTGGACATCCGATGTGGTACACCAGACAAATGGAATGCCTGTCTCCAGCCACTAGAGGTGCCACCAATGTCTACCATATACGTGCTGTTGAAAAGCAGAACTGACTTGCAGACATGGCAATGCAATGCGTCCAGGTTACGCATCACAGAGAAACATACCTGTGTCCTGCTGCCGTGCAGTGGCACAGTGCCCGTACTCCCCACTGTACAGCTATGTACACAGCTCACACCAACCACACCTGCACAGACATCCTTGTTACACATGCATTCTATCTGTAGACTGTACACATAACACTGCACTGTGACATCCGTTGTGATGTGGTGCCTGTGGTGGGACACCACTGTCACATGTCCACATGATACCGCACATGTTTGCGATGTACATGACATAGTGACGCCAGCCATGTGTACTGTTAACCCGCCCGTGGCCACACGGTGTATCACGGTGATGCATGCAAACTACCATGAATGTGTGTACTGCAAGCCTACTAAAAGACACCTGCTTGATGTAGTGTGCACTCCAGGGCAGTATGCATACTGCCACTATTAATGTCTGGGCTGCATTCACTGGGCTGTGGTGTGGGAATGCTGCATGCCACCTGCAATATCACATGCATGATGTGTCTGCATGTGTGTGTGTCTGCGTGTGTATGTCAGCGTGTGTGTGTCCACATGTGTGTGTGTGTGTGTCTGTGTGTGTGTCTGCGTGTGTGTGTCTGCATGTGTGTCTGCGTGTGTGTAATGTAACTTATGGTATGTCTTTGTATTCACAGGTGCTGTAGGTGCGTTCCCCTCCTGCGGTCCATCTGATGCTAGTGTCCCCACAGATACTAGCGGTGATGACCATGTGCATGAGGCACAGGCAGGGTCGTCATGGGCAGAAGCTGTGCCATTGGAGAACATTCCACCTATGTCCCCTTCATCCCTGCACACGGTTCAGATGCCGACACATACCACATCACCATTGCCCATAGATGAAGGACAGTCAGCGTCTGTTGGCACTGAGCAGGAATGTGTGGTGGCTGCAGAAGGTGCGGGTACACACCATGTTGCCAGTGTAATGACTGGTGAAGTGCCACACAGGCATGTGGCAGGTGCTGCTCATAGAAGGAGCACTGCTAGACATTCACCTGCCATACAGGGTGCAGCAGCTGGTATAACCAGACGCATGTTTCAGACTGTAATGGCGGCGCAGGCACGTGCTGAATGGCAGAACCAGGAAGGGCAGAGGCTGCAGAGGGCCGCAATCCGTTCCTTAAATGAGAACATCCAGTCATTGGCGAATGCTCAACAGCAGCTTGCCAATGTTCTGGATAGGAGAATAGGTGAGATGGTTGGGAATCTCGACCGAGGCATGGCCATCCGCGAGCGTGAGCTGTCCGTGCTGGAACACCTGGTAGGGGTGAGGCGTAGGGCACGTGGGCGTAGGCCAGCAATTCCAAATAGTGCAGGTCGACGTGTGCGTGCCACCTCTCATGCCCACTCACACAGTGCTGGTAGCAGCAGCAGTGCAGCTGCTGCTACACCAACCACACCAGGACACAGCAGGCCACGTGGACGTGGCCCTGGACGGTCCCAGTGTGGACACGGTTCCAGCGGACATGTGTCATCGGAGAGTGGCCACTCTATACCTCCACCCGGTAGTGCCCGTGCGACCCCAGGCAGGCACGGGTCACGTGGCCGCAGGCGGACACAGTGAGCCATACCACCTGCACTGTACAGTCTGGGGCTGCCAAGTATACCCCGTGTAGGCATCACAGATGACTGAACTGTGTACACACATACCCACACACAGCAGACACAACTGTAGGGCTCCACCACATCCACATGCATTCTGCACAGTCATGCCCAGTAAATGCACAGGCCCTTACACACACACATGATGTCATCCATTGGTACAGCCTATGCCCCTGGCACACATATCACCCTGGGCATATGATGAAGCCTCTGCCGCAGCACAGTGATCTACACCATCGGTGCACGGTTATGCAAACATATTCTGATGCACAGGGTGGACAAGATAGTGAGAGGTGTATGTGATACCTGTGTCCGCATAGTACGCGATGTGTATGTTGCGGTGGTTGTGTATGGCAGGTGACAGGTGCGTATGTGATGTGGGTCGTGCACTGACATCATGCAGCAGACATACCATGTAGTGCAGGTGCAGCATTCATTGTTTTGTGTACACGGTATGCATGGCGGTTACATGTGTAGCACCATGTTGGTTCAGTTAACCCGTATGCCAGTTATGGTGTACTTGCATGTGCCTACTGGGAGCACTGTTATCAGTCCCCCATGTGTAGCTGTGGGGTACCCACAGGCACATCTGGCAATATCAGCATACCACAGGTACCCGCAACCTGCATGGACCCCTACATAGGTACATAGGCGCACAAGTACATACCAGGCTATGTGCCCTATGGCATGTGTAATCCTAGCCAGAGTGTGTGTGGCTGCTAACACCCCTTAGGATGAGGATACCACATCCATCGGTCTGCTGTCCCTCTGTCCAGCAGTGACACAGAGATGATGCCTGGCGCATACCTATGATCACACATCCACACGTCATGATTACTCCTGGACAAAGTCAGTCAGGGCCTCTGCTTCACATGGGCTGGCAATCCTCTCCATGTTGTAGGGGGTCTCTGGGCGTTAACCCTGTTCCCCCAGCACGTCCTATTCATCTTTGTGGTGAGGTTTCTGACAGTCGCTTCTGTGCCCGTGTTTGCCTGGAGCCTAGGAGGTGGAACATGTCCATGTCACCCAGGTCGGACATGGCCGTGTATGTCAGGCACAGATCACCACAGAGCAGACGTGCTGGGAAGGTATACAGCCGGAGTCCCCTTGGTCGGGCAGCGTGTGACACATGTCCCAGCACCTTTATCCCCGTGTTGTGGAACGTTTGTGGTCCTTCCGAGTGCTGCAGGTGTCAGGTTAGGTACAGCCCAGATGTGCCATTGTACGCAATCATTGGTCTGATGTGTGAAGTGTATAGGGGTACAATGAACTCCCCTGATGTGGATGTGATTCCTTCCTGACCAGGTGGCCACAGTGGAATGTCTTCCCAACCACATTGGCATTGTGTGTGTTGACAGAGGTTACCGACAGGTGTGGTACCCATGTCCCTGAACACGTCCACCATGTTGAATGGATTACCACCTACATGTTACGTCAGGGCGAACATGTCCTTCCCACTGGGTAGGTCTGCACCTTCCCTGGCATGTAGCAGCAGGCCATGGCTCTGGCACCAGTTATCCATGTCTATGAGGCCCCAGGTGGATGTCCGTGTCAGATGGGGTGTTGGGTATGGTGGCCGGTGTGCAGTCATCTGCATACCTTGTCTGCCACAATCCCCCTATGTTTGCATGCACATTGGAAGGTCGAATGCCGAACGGGAGGGGGCCCAGGACTGAGCCCTGTGGGCCTCCACTCGAGACCAGCTTGGAGTCTGACATGGCACCAGGAACACAAACCCTGTGTGGTGTGACCTCCATCCATTTGGAAAACCATCGTGTGACATATGTCCCCACATGTACGCTGGTGAGCCTTTCCATGAGTCCAATGTGGAGTGTGGTTTGAACGCTCCCGCCAGGTCATGGTAGTCTGTGCAAACCGACGTACCCCCATCAATGGCCTTAGTGACCCCTCCAGACAGGCCGAGCAGGTTTGGGAGGCAGGATCTGCCCTTGACTAAGTCGTTGTGGGTATGTTCCGGTATTGTCTGTACACCACTGTCTGTATTCATGGGCCCCAGTATGGACCTCCCCGCAGCTTTGCAGACAAGGCTTGTCAAGCTGATAGGGCAGGAATGTCTACAGTCCATAAGAGCACTACCCTGGCATAGTGGGACCACAGCTGCCGTATGCCATCCAGCGGGGACCTAGCCCGTAGTAAGGCTAACATGACACAGCGGCCTTATGTGTGGGGCGAGGGCCTCAATGAGGTTGGGTAGCACACAGCCAGGGACACCATCTGGGCCCATTGGTGCTGTGTTCACCGCCTAACTGATATCAGATCACTCCAGGGCATACGAGATGTTTGGGAGGCTAGACTCTGGTGGGATGGATACGTCCCCTCTTGGGGGGGGTGGATGTATGCATGGAACATGTCCGCTGGTTTGTTGACAATGTCTGTGGGTTCAGTGACCGTTGTACCATTCTGGATTAATTCCGGGCATGACTCTGCACTCCCACCCATGTCCCTACCACAGCTAAGGAAGGCCCTATGGTTGTCTCATGTGCCCTCTTGCAGTACCACTCCCACAAGCGGCCTTGGATGATTGTGTGACCGTATATTAACGCCGGTATTAATGAGTGATGCCTTCCCTGGTACTGATATTGCTCTGTCATGTATTAGCTCCAACTGTTGTTGTACAGTTTGTCAGTGGCTGGGGTCCACCAGACCATGTGCCTGCCTTCGGTGGACAAGGTCCTGATGTTATCATGATCGCTTGGTGCAGACATCCCTGGGGGTGCTCAGAGAAGGCATTCATAAGGGTTTCAGCAGTGCGGCCTGTGTTTACCACTGGCATGGAGGCCTTGTAGGGTACCACACCGGTCGTATGATGTGTGTGGTTTGCTATGGAGAGGTCGTCACTTAGGTCTCCCATGCCGGTGTTGGGTGCAGGATGTGGATTACCAGTGGATCCACTATACGGTCTGACATCACCATTGAGGGATGTACATCCTGTGTGGAGCATATCCTCCCCATGTGTGATGATCAGAACTGGTATACGTCCCCCCTTAGTGGGTATGGTGCATGGCTGGGTGTTGTGTCTTGGGTAATGTTCTCAGTCTATGTATGGGTGGTTGATGTCACCCAATACGGCGGTGTTGTGAGAGCATGCACACTCACCAGTGTCCTCAGGATGGCTGTGCAGGTATCCTGGGTTTGGGAGGGTGGTCTGTAGCATGCAACAAACTGTAGGGCAGTCCTGCCCATGGTTAATTGCACCTGGATATTCCCCGCTGCTACGTGCATCTCTGACAACATGGAGGTGTGTGTATCCGTCATAGAAATGGGGACTCCACCTCCTTCTGTGTTATGTCCGGGGTATGGTCCTGAACGCGTGATATAGGATATGACCCTACAGTGCTGGGGTGCTCTCAGCAGCCCTGACCAATGTTCCTGTCACTGCACTGACATCGATGTCCTCCATACTGAGGAGGGCATTTGAGGGTGTGCAGCTTGGCTGTAGACCACTGGCAGTGAGCTGCATTATCCTGTGTGTTCTCCAGGCTTGTAGTGTGGGGTGGTAGGTGTATCATCCCAGCCGTGCCTGTGGTGAGCACTGTGGCGGTGGCAGGTGCCTTTGCCAAACCCTTGTACACTAGGGGCGACAGCTGACAGCCAAACCATGCAGAGGGGCGTGGCATGCCAAGCATGTCATCCCAGGTAAATGGAATCTGGATCCCCTCAGACTGACACCGGTAACCAGGACATTATCAAGGGTGACCACATTGAGCCAGTGTAGTGGCATCATACTTGATGAGGGTGGGATACTGCCCAGGGTCAGGGACATGTTGGCCTGGGCTACACAATCTGAGTGGCCCTCTATGTGTCCTGTAATGTATCCCAGGGTGGTATGCCACCAGACGTAGACACCAGCATGGGCAATGACCGTGTCATACCTGCACATGCTGCGGAGTGACCTGAGTGCGTGTGTTATGTGGCGTATTCCAGCACCCGGCAGGCAGCCTACTGTGATCATTCTCTTGTTCAGTATGGTGGGTGGGACGTCGGTGTGTCTGGCAGTGGCATCACCCATTACAGGTGTGTCAGGCAGTGTGTGCGTCGCCTTTGGGTCTCTGCCAGGTTAGTACACTGACGTTGAGAACTATGTGTTGCATGTCCTATGTCTTGTGGGGGCAGTAGCTTGTGTGTCTGCTTCAGAGGGCTCGTTAGGTTCACGACATGTCCTACAGTGCCCCAGGTATGTCGTGCTGTGTTCATGTGTTTGATTAGCATTTACGATGGTCACATGTGACACTGGGTATGTGGTGTGCATTGTGTCCTTCCCCTCCCGCGTCGTCTTGCCGGTCATGGTTGGAGAGAGCACAGCACCCTGTCTGGCTATATAGTTGCATCTGTCACACGTATTATGGTCATTGGGGGAGGTGCGGCTTGTCTGTGTCCATGAGGCACCTGTAACAGTGGCCAGGACGCCCAGATTCACCATCTGAACAGGAGAGGTCACTAGCAATTGACCCGTCGACATGCCAGAGGATGTGAATGCATCTGCTGTGTAGCCGGGTCAGAAGGCACCTATAGGGAATTGGGCACACAAGGGGATTCTAGGACAGTGTAGTACTCCATTTAGTATACATGTACTTTATCTATGTGGGAATACTATGGGAGCAGGTGCAATGCGTTTGTGATGTACAGAACAGACAGTCGGGATTGCAAGAAGAGAGGTCATACACATAGACCTGCGGAGCACGTAGCCGGATACAGTGTAACGTTGCCTACACGGTACATGACGCACATGTTCACGCATATACTGCCCCTGACGCCTATGGTCGGTGTCACAGGCTACGGTGGACAGAGACATCACATACATGGCATGACACAGTACAGGTATGGTGACATTCTGCAGGTGTCGTACGCAGTGTGCTGGCTACTGACCGAAGGTGTCACATGTCAGCTGTGGTGCACAGTGTTCGACAGTCGGATGCTGTACCGGTATAGGAATATACCCGCATTCGCAGGGTGTACACCTCTATGGCACACACACCATTGTGTGCAGATGGGGACACCTTTCTGTGTGGTCGGCACCCTCACAAGACAATGCAGCGATGCGCCATGCCACAGGGGGTGGTCTTGCACAGGTGGCCAGTAAGTCTCACAGGTGTGGGAATGACAGGGCTGTACAATGCAGCACCACTACGGGATGGTCACCCTGTGTGGTCAGTGTCCGGGCACAACACAATATCTGCATACACCCTCTCAACAAGCAGCAGACATACACACATGTAGACACACTGACATGGTGGTGGCCACACATGTCTACATGGAGGGATGACGTGTTGCATGTACCACACCATCCACATTGGTGCACCCCACACTGAGGTAGGTACAGAGCTCTACCATGGTGTACAGTGATGTGTGGCACGTGGCACATAGTTCCACCGATCTGTGGCATACATGGGCACACATTCCTGCACACATGTTGGTGCTAGGAATGCCACACCCGCTACATGTGTTTGTGCAGGCGTGCAGCGGTATGTGGTGCATCCTGTGTACTACCACTGTATCCAGCAGCTGTGCCAATATCTGCACTTGGGTGGTGGTAGGGGTTAGAGTGGCAATGTGACATATGTTCGAACCCGCATGGCCGATGGGTATGCATCATGGCAGCGCTGTCATGTAAAGGCGACATAGCGGACTGTATGCACATGTCAGGGTAGGACAGTGTGTGACACACCTGTGACCAGCACCTACACACATGCATGTGGACAGGTGTTTAAACAATTGGTGTACACACAGACTGCCATGCGTGCTGTTACTATGCCACCAAATGACGGCCCCCATGATGGGTATGCATGTGGGAGGGGGTTGCAACTGTCTTACGGACACCAGACACCGCCCCAGCATGGCTGCACAGTGCACAGTACACGTGTCACATGTATCCCCTGTTGCCATGTGTGTATGCATTGCTACGTTGTGACATGTGTGTCAACATGCATGGAACATGGACTGTGGTTTGGTATCACAGCTGTCACAGGCAAACTGTGCAAGGGTATGTGTCCCTGTGAACACCGCCACACCCTGTAGGGGGTGCATACCACAAACATGTGTCTGCCCTCCCTCCGTGTGTGTATTACCACGTACGCCTGTGTCATGCATGTGGTCCATCACAGGCCTCGTATGTGTCCTGCGTGCAGTCCATGCACACAGCCTGGAAACCACATATGTGACATATCCGGACAGTGTTTCACTGTGGTACAGCTGCAGTCATGTGTCATACCTGTGTCAGGCCCGTGGCATGTGTGGATCATGCCTGTCCGTGTATACCGGTACGGGTGGACTACATCACACCTGTGGGATCATTGATAGTACATGTGTATTCAGCACGACGGACGTACAGCGCCACATAGTCCTCTGGACATATGTCACATGCAGTTTCGGGACCGTGAGGCATACTGCTGCACCGATAACAAGGTGCTGGCATGGCAGCTACAGTGTTCACTTCGGTGTGTACATGTTCAGCCTGCACCCATGGTGCCTGTGCTGTCATCTGTGTGTGTACGTGTGACTGCATGTGTGTCCACCCTGCGCGTGTGTACAGGTTTGCCTGTCCGTGACTTGCGGTGTGTGCACTCCGTCTGCATGCCAGATGGCGCGTAGCACATACCACGTGTGTGAGCATGGCCGGGTCGCTGTTGTGTGGCTGGACACACACGACGGTCCACAGTCTGCCACCCATGCCGTCGCACCATGTGTATGCATGTCTGCTCTGTGCCGAGTCTAAGTGTCTGAGCATGCCCAGTAAGCAGCTGTGTAGATGGACACACAGTACAGTGCACACCGCGCCCGACTGCATTGATACCCCGGGTGCATGCCTGTTTCCCCTTCGCAACGCCACGCCTGTGGCATGGCCGGTTGCTGTTGTGTGGCTGGACACACACGACGGTCCACAGTCTGCCACCCATGCCGCACCATGTGTATGCATGTCTGCTCTTTGCCGAGTCTAAGTGTCTGAGCATGCCCAGTAAGCAGCTGTGTAGATGGACACACAGTACAGTGCACACCGCCACCGACTGCATTGATACCGGTGCATGCCTGTTTCCTTCGCAACGGCCACGCCTGTGGCATGGCCGGGTTGCTGTTGTGTGGCTGGACACACACGACGGTCCACAGTCTGCCACCCATGCCGCCGCACCATGTGTATGCATGTCTGCTCTGTGCCGAGTCTAAGTGTCTGAGCATGCCCAGTAAGCAGCTGTGTAGATGGACACACAGTACAGTGCACACCGCGCCCGACTGCATTAATACCCCGGGTGCATGCCTGTTTCCCCTTCACAACTGCCACATCTGTGGCATGGCCGGGTTGCTGTTGTGTGGCTGGACACACACGACAGTCCACAGTCTGCCACCCATGCCGTCGCACCATGTGTATGCATGTCTGCTCTGTGCCGAGTCTAAGTGTCTGAGCATGCCCAGTAAGCAGCTGTGTAGATAGACACACAGTACAGTGCACACCGCGCCCGACTGCGTTGATACCCCGTGAGCATGTCTGTCTCCCCTTTGCAACCGCTAGGTGTGAGAGGCATGGCCAGTACACCCGCCGGAGGTACACACGACAGTCGGCACCGATGTCTGCTACTAGGCGTGTAGCCATGGCCAATGACATCCTGCATAGCCATGGTGACCATCCAGGTGACTCATATGTGGCTGTCATGCCACATTGGCTGCCTACATCCTGCACGCCGGATGCCCTCTTATAGGGTATACTGTCATGTGGTGCATCCCGTAGTCATGTCGTGATGTACTACTCAGTAGTTATTTGGTATTCCCGACTGCAGCACTACCGTGTTACTGTACGGCCACCTTGGGATGGTAGCAGGCTGTGTGACTGCGCACTCTGTCTTCATTCCCTATCGGACGCATTGCCTCTGCAGATGATACCATCCACCTAGGGGTATGCCTCCTGACAGTGCTGTGCTCAGTAATCCCGGTAGCGCGTTCTGTAAATGCTTCATGCTGTAGTGAGTTCATGTAGGTAGGCGTAGGTTCGACTCTCGGCCCTTCCCTGTGTGTGTGTGTGTGTGTGTGTGTGTGTGTTTCCAGCTGCCTCTGCAGATGAACATGCTTTTAGACGCTTCGCAACACATACCTTGGCTATTGACAGCTATTATCATACGGGTGATGTCACCCGCCTAGAAGTATGCCTCTGACAGCGCTGTGCTCAGTAATCTCGGTAGCGCGTTCTGTAAATGCTTCATGCTGTAGTGAGTTCATGTAGATAGGCATAGGTTCGACTCTCGGCCCTTCCCTGTGTGTGTGTGTGTGTTTCCAGCTGCCTCTGCAGATGAACATGCTTTTAGACGCTTCGCAACACATACCTTGGCTATTGCCAGCTATTCTCTTACGGGTGATGTCAACCGCCTAGAAGTATGCCTCTGACAGCGTTGTGCTCAGTAAACTCGGTAGCACGTTCTGTAAATGCTTCATGCTGTAGTGAGTTCATGTAGGTAGGCGTAGGTTCGACTCTCGGCCCTTCTGTGTGTGTGAGTGTGTGTGTGTGTGTTTCCAGCTGCCTCTGCAGATGAACATGCTTTTAGATGCTTCGCAACACATACCTTGGCTATTGCCAGCTATTATCATACGGGTGATGTCACCCACCTAGAAGTATGCCTCTGACAGCGCTGTGCTCAGTAATCTCGGTAGCGCATTCTGTAAATGCTTCATGCTATAGTGGGTTCATGTAGATAGGCATAGGTTCGACTCTCTGCCCTTCCCTGTGTGTGTGTGTGTGTGTGTTTCCAGCTGCCTCTGCAGATGAACATGCTTTTCGATGCTTCGCAACACATACCTTGGCTATTGCCAGCTATTCTCTTACGGGTGATGTCACCCGCCTAGAAGTATGCCTCTGACAGCATTGTGCTATGTAAACTCGGTAGCGCGTTCTGTAAATGCTTTATGCTGTAGTGAGTTCATGTAAGTAGGCGTAGGTTCGACTCTCGGCCCTTCTGTGTGTGTGTGTGTGTGTGTGTGTGTGTGTGTGTGTGTGTTTCCAGCTGCCTCTGCAGATGAACATGCTTTTAGACGCTTCACAACACATACCTTGGCTATTGCCAGCTATTATCATACGGGTGATGTCACCCACCTAGAAGTATGCCTCTGACAGCGCTGTGCTCAGTAATCTCGGTAGCGCGTTCTGTAAATGCTTCGTGCTGTAGTGAGTTCATGTAGATAGGCGTAGGTTCGACTCTTGGCCCTTCCCTGTGTGTGTGTGTGTTTCCAGCTGCCTCTGCAGATGAACATGCTTTTAGACGCTTCGCAACACATACCTTGGCTATTGCCAGCTATTCTCTTACAGGTGATGTCACCCGCCTAGAAGTATGCCTCTGACAGTGCAGTGCTTAGTAATCTCGGTAGCGCGTTCTGTAAATGCTTCATGCTGTAGTGAGTTCATGTAAATAGGCATAGGTTCGACTCTCGTCCCTTCCCTGTGTGTGTGTGTGTGTGTGTGTGTGTGTTTCCAGCTGCCTCTGCAGATGAACATGCTTTAGGGAAAAGGGTTTTAATTTTTCACCCCAAAAATGCCCTTGGCTAGGTTTTAAGCCAGCTTATTCTTTCTTTACGGGTGATGTTCAAAAACCTTTTGAACGCTATGGCCCCATTTCCCCCGTACAGGTTTTTGGGGTCGGGCCCGTAACTCGGTATGCGGGGGGGGAAAAGCTCTGTACCCCA
>NC_056729.1:1888593831-1888598831 GCF_019279795.1 Protopterus annectens
ATTCCGGCTAAGAAGGACCACAATGTCAAATAAGTTGTTAAAATCAGACTGTAGAAATCAGTAGGCTTTTCTAAATGACAGTCAATAACACAGGAAGCTCAGGTTCACAACGTTTTACTAGTGTACACCGGGAGGCAAAAAACTATACAGTACAAGTATAAGAGTTTTGTCTGACTCTATACAGGAAGCAATTTGTTTATATAGTGTTTACAATCAGCTTTTGCCCACCTTACTGACGTGGTCAGTCACAGGGCATTTCCATCACTATAGTCCGCAATATTCTATTCATACGAAGGTGCTGAGGTAATGCTTTTAAAATGTTTTCCCATGAGAATAACACAGCCTTGCAAGGCACCTGGTCAATTACAGTGTCCTTCTGTAAATGTTGCTCTTTCAAGGACCCTGGACTGTTCGGATACAATAGTCAGTTCATTTCTTAATATGTTCCTTTGTCTCTCTGGTAAGGAGTTGTACTCTATCTTCGATAGAGCTCACAAGACCATCCTCCTCAGTGGAAGGAAGGAAGATATACATGTACATACATTTATTTTTCTCTAACCCAGCAGATAATTAATGCTGAAAGACATAAGCCTGCTGAACTGGTTACTGCCAGGGTCAGAGTTCAATCACACTGCAGCTAAGCTTCAGGCAATTACATGCAAGATCATTTCTACTGCCATATTGTAAAGTAGAATAAAATGCATTATATACTATTTGCTTCTAAACTGGCACTTCATATGTGTTTATATATATATTTTTCTAACAACATCCATCCGGGCATATGCATGTTATTCCGTCCTTTGCGTTGGCCGTGGGTGTTTGGCGAATCGGCAACGCTACTCTCAACATGTGATGTCCCACCTTCCCCTTCTGTGCCTGTGGCACCCTGTTAGGGCGTCCTGTTTGGTAGGCAGATGTTCCGCTATATGTGTTTGACATGTCTGCATAGCTAATCATCGATGCGGTGGTTGAACATCCCGCCTTGTCCACATGTGTACAGTTATGTGCACCGTGGCGTGTGCAAGCCTATGGGGTTTGGACGGGTCCATACCACATGCGGGATGTACACATTCTGCCGACACATTCACATGCAGCCATTTGCATATCTGTACCTGAGGTGGGTTGTTAACATGTGGGGTACATATTTGCCCGCGTGGCACTGCCTAAGACAATACTTCTTACCACATTTCAGGTATGCCCATTGTGTGTAGGTGTGTAGCTGCGCAAGGCTGCTAGCTGGGTTGGGTGCACGGTCGTACATGGGTGCGGGTTACATGCTATGATGGGACATTGTGTATTACATCTGCATGCATGGGTTCTGCTTCTGGATATTACGCTTAGACATACGCCGTCCTGTGTATGCGACGAGCACGTTGCTGGGTGTGGTACATGTTGCTATGCACATGTTTGCCTGTGTTTAGGGTATCTTGTTTCCTTCTTGTTGTTATATCGACACGGCTACCCAGCTGTGTACTCTCACTACTGCTGGTGACCATTAGGGTTGCCACCTTTTCCAATGCCCAAAGTGGGACATCTTTTGTGGAAACATCAGATTTTGCAGGACAAAACATACCCACAGCAAGTAGAGATGAAAGAACTTCACTTTTTTGCCAAAATAAACGCTTATTCTTATAGCATTTGGGTTGCTTATTCTGTTTCTTATACCATGTATGTGTTTCAAATACAAAATAATTGTTTTATGCTACTATTAAGGTATATTGAGGGAATATTTTTGTCCTGAAATCTCAGGACATTTGCCATTTTTCGATTTTTTGGTGGGACACAACTGTCAAATGAGGGACTGTCCCTAGCAAAGTGGGATAGTTGGTAACCCTGGTAACCATGCCCATGTCGCTACTTCTATGTCGGTGCGGCGCGCTGACATGCTGCGGTACATCTTCACTGGGTATGCCCACTGACAGTGCATTGCGGGACGGACACGGTATTACGTGTATCCTTTGTTCCTTGGACGGGTACACTAAGGGCTTCGTGGGTTGTGTTTGCTTCTCCGTTTTGTTGGGACGGGTACTATGTTGCATACTCTGCGTGCGTTTCATTCTCCATGGGCCCTGGCTGGTGCGGTTACTATTACGGGCGGCCTGTGGAAGTCAGCACTTTAGGTTGCTCATCGCCTGCCGGCTTAGCCACGCCTCCGGACGCATCCTACTTGGGCTCGCTCACGTGCCCTACGCACATGTCTGTGGTTGCGGCGTGCACTCATTACTATGCATATGGTGCTGCTACGCCGACTATTCACTGCACCGCCGGCGCAGGCCTTACACCGGCCTTGTGCCGAGCTTCATGAATCCCGGGGATGGTTAATTGTAAAATAATTTACCCATTTTGGTTAGACTTTAAATATCTTTGTAAAGCTCTATGGAATGACAACTGTATAATTTCTGACTTCATTAATCTTTTCAATATTCCTGTTCCTGAAGTCATTCCTAAAAAAACAAACATGCTTACTATGGTCTATCCTCTCTGTAGCAAGGAAATATGTTACTAAAAATGGAAATGTCAATATACTCCTACTCCTGTCTTTAAAGTTGAGTTTATTCATCTTGTGAAATACATTTACAAGAATGAGATTGCTACTATAAAAGCAAGGACTAACAACACAACTCATCATTTAATTGCTTGGACAAAATTGTCTAATCTGTTAATGAAATATTATGTGTTCTCCTATGTATATTGCTTTTTTAGCTGTTATGGACAATGTATATAGTTTATTTGTTTTTTTCTTGTTATTATACTGTCAGGTTATTGTGTTATAAAATGAATAAAGACATGTTAAAAAGATAAAATAGTCATGCACATAGTCAAGAACTTGTACTCTGTAAAGTACTTGTCAGTGCTGTGTTACTGGATACATATTGTAAATGTATGATGGATGGCAAAATAATAAAATTGAGGCCATATTTTATTATGGTCTCAATGGCATTTTAAGGTATTTAACATTGCAGTCCTCCATCCTACTGTTTGCTGCTTAGAATAAATGCTCAACACTGCCTCCATCATCAGATGGTTGAAAAAAACATGACCACTGGTCTCAGCCTTCCATCCATATACTACGGTACACCATTTCATAATTTTAAACAAATGGAAAACGTGGTAAACATGCTTACAGCTTGCCAACAACTTAAGGTTTAAGGAGCAAAGCAATGCTAATGTGTTATGCTACAGTTATAAAATGTTATTTTGATGAATTCATATTAAGTGAATAAATTGCTATTAAAAATGTCAGACTACATGCATTCAAAACTAAGCCTATACACTTTGGTACTAAGTAAAAACTCAGCAGATACAAGAATACTTTAGCTATCTACAGTAACAATAACCATCCCTTAGAGCAAGTCTCCTGTTTTAAGTGTCTTGGTCTCTGGTTAGGCCCTTCATTCAACTTCGACCTGAATCTTGATAATGCATGTAAAATAAAATTAATTCCTTACTTTTATGGGCACAAAAAGTATCTCCTTTACTCACATATTCCAACAGATCTGTAATGGGGTAAGGAATCCTACTTCATCAACTCATATTAAGCCTCTACTAAAAAACTGCACCACTATTCAAACACAAGAAAACAAAATATGTAGATTTATTTCCCACTCCTCAAGAAATGAACACTATTGTTTAATCCTAAAAAGAGCAAACTGACTTCCAGTTAACCAAAGAGCAGGCCTGGTCCTAGGATCACACTCAAACTCCTACATTAACATAATTTCTCTGTCTTTCTCCTTTAACCTCAAATCTAATTAGAAACATTCAAACATGCAACCGAAGAAACTTGAATCACTCAAGCCTTTAAACACAAATCCCATCCAAGCTACATATCTCTGAACATGCATTCTCATTTGTCTGGCCCAAACTGTGGGAGTTCCTCCCACCTGAAATTAAAGACCTATCCTGTTAATGTAAGTTCCATTCTCTGCTAAAAATCACAGTAAATTAAACAAACAAGATTTAAATGTTACCAACACAGTTCACATCCTTTAAGTTTAATTTTTTTTTTCATTCTAACTCTGTCTCTAAAATCCTTTGCTCCTGTTCATATCTCTAATTTATTGTACTCTCATTTCTCAAATGTTTTTAAACTTTTGTACGTTTAGGAAGTTCCAAAGCGTTAGCCTACCATTGTACTGTTTTACTGTCACTTAGATGTATTTTTGTGTTCTTGTGTATTTTGTATGTCTGGTCAGTTTTTGACCCTGCCTGAGACTGAAATTGGTCAGAATTGATCGGTGCTCTAACCTGGTGAAAAAATTGAAGTAAATAAATGAATGAACATTCAGTGCAATTTACCATGGATATCGTATTTAACAAAAGTGATATGACTTGAATATGTATCATATCCTTTCAATGTGAAAATGCAAAGAATATTTATTTATGTATTTATTTAACATTTGTTTACTGGGAAAGTCCGACTTGGAACAAAGTCAATTTTCAGCGGAGGTGCAGAAGAAACACTCCAGACGCATGTCTTTGTAATGTGGGAGGAAACTGGAGCACCTGGAGAAAACCCACATGAACAAATATGACCCTTTAAAACTTAAATTGAGGAACAATCTTTATAGTGAGGTACACTTGAGAACTAGGAGCACAACACATTCACTACTGGTCTTCCTGCATGTGTACAGAACTAACTGCAGGAGCCGAGGCATGTGCATTGAATTGTTCAGAACTCAGCGTGATGTTTATCAGGATTACTCACTGCACAGATTGTGTGATTCAGAAACACTAATCTGTTAATCCCTAACTGGAATACACATTGAGCTCAGAGGGTGTAATCTACACAATCAAAGCGCGACAGTTGAGCTAAGAGGGAGTTATCTACATAATCAAAGTGTGACTGGAACCAGAGCTCATCATTACTCTAGAAAAGATGGACATTTTTGCTGGAAGACAGTGGATTCCTTCTTCAAGTACCTGTTACCTAAAGCCACTACTTCCTTCAATAATAAATTGTATTTTTTAGATCAATATCTACTTATATGTACAAGTAA
>NC_056729.1:1888601331-1888663831 GCF_019279795.1 Protopterus annectens
TTTCCCTGGTATTGTGTGATTTCACAGTTGGAATATCAAGTAGCAGGGGGTGTGGAGTATGCAGGGGGACAGCTTTCCTACAAAGAACATTGTCAGAGCATGCACTTTTTATGGGTAGTGTCATTTTCTTTTTGGCAATAGTTAAGGACATCAGCATTGCCCAGTTTCGACTTTAGCCAGCACATCCTTATACATTTGTGTATATCAAAAACATGTCTTATTCTGCCGTTTCATAAAAGTAAATGAATAAAATAGTCCAGTTAGCCTTTCAAGCAAAAAGAATAGAACTTTCTGGATTTTTCTCAAACAAAATATTTATAGTTCATTCAGGCAGTCCTTTGCTAGTGGGCTACATTCAAACAAAAGGCTGCAGTTTTAATTCAGACTCATTCCAGCTCAAACAATTGCTTTGAAAGGGTTGTCACACTCCATAAAGTCAAGGTCTTCTAGCAAGCATCTGCTTATATTATGCTAATCCCTCCAAATGATGAAATGACTTGGTAAACGTCTTTAGACAGGTAATCATTTTTATACATCAGTAATGAGTAATTTGCCCATTATTGCTGTAGAATATGAACAGCCAAAGCATGTGTTTGAGGGAATTGAGTATGTGACAGTTTGTAATTGTATGTGTTAAAATGAACTGTGTACTGTGAACTTTGAATGAACTCTGACCAATGAGAAAATACTGAAAAACAAGAGTCTGCCTGAAAGCAGGAAATGTGCTTTTTATGGAAGTGCATCCGATTTTCTTTCTCTGCTTAGAGATATGATGATGTGAACTGCCTCATGTTTACGGGTAAACCTTTAATTGGTTAATTGCCCTGTATAATGATCTAATTGGTTCATTTTTATATTTTTGTACTGTCAGCAATATCACCGGTATATAAGCTTGTTTATTCCTTTGTTCTGGGAGTCTCCCTGGTGCTTTCCATGAGGCTCCCACACGTGTGTACTGTAGTTAATAAATACCACTGAAAGAGAGAAAGAACTGTATTTGTTTTCATTTTCAAGGTAATGTGTAACGTAAAGTACAGTTGTGTACCTACCATAAATGTAGATGTTCGAGTGTATTCACTGTTGCAGTCATTACTCTTGGGTTATCCTGCTGGCAGGCTACCCTCAGTCGGCCAGAATTCCAAAGTCTAGGTCTGGCATTGGTTGCTGTTGCCTCTTCCCTGTCGTCAGTGTGCCAGGGGTATAAAAGATGCAGCTGATGCCATTTTCTTCAGTTTTTCTTGCCCCAGATGTCAGGTGCCCCCAAATTAGTAGGCTGAAAAAATATGCCAATAAAAATGCATGCACAAAAATAACATTTTCTTCATCTACTAGCAAATATACCAAATAGGTTGTATAGGATAGAGTAGTGCATATAGACCCAGTGAAGAAAAGGGGGATTGTGGGTGGGTAACCTGGACTGCAACAATGAATACACTCGAACATCCTCATTTATGGTAGGTACACAACTGTACTATGTTCATCGTATTTCACTGTTGCAGTCATTACTCTTGGGTTGAATCCCAAAGCTGACGATGGGTGGCTGGGCTAAATAGGATTAGGAGAGGCTATGAGGCCCTGCAGAACTGCAGTGGCAAAGCCTGCTCTGGACTTAGAGCAAAGAGGTAAGTGGTAGTGCTTTGAAAAGGTGTGCACTGAACTCCAGGTTGCAGCCTCTAAGATGTCTTTGGTTGGTACTCCTCTGAGGAAGGCTGCTGAAGTGGCTGCTGCTCTGGTGGAATGAGGCCTAATGCCCTTAGGCACTGATTTGCCATGCTGAGAATAGCAGAAATGGATGCAATGGCCTATCCATTTAGAAATAGTCTGTTTTGAGATAGCCTTTCCTTGTGATCCTGCAGCATATGACACTAAAAGTTGCTCAGTCTTTCTGAAAGCTTTAGTTCTGTCTAAGTAGAAGTGTAGCTAACCGTGTATGTCCAAAGAATGTCAAATTTTCTCACCCTTGTTCTGTGGATTTGGATAAAAGGTAGGTAAGTGAATGGTTTGGTTGAGGGCCACACTGGACACCACCTTAGGCATAAATGTAGGGTTTTTCCTCAGAGAAACCCTGTCTGGATGAAAAATGAGGAAAGGTTCCACAGCCATGAGTGCTTGTAACTCCGAGACTCGCCTTGCAGAGGTTATTGCTAGGAGCAGAGCTGTTTTCCAGGATAAGAATTTTATATTTGCTGTTGATGCTGGCTCGAAAGGAGGCAATGTGAGTTTTTTCAAAACATAATTAAGGTCCCAGGCTGGAATTGGTGCTCTCCTTGGAGGCCTAATGTTCATGGCCCATCTGAGGTACTGCCTTATTAAAGGATGAGAAAAGATAGGTGGTTCTGCATTGTAATGGGCTGAAATGGCAGAGGCATGAATCTTAATTGATGAGAAAGAAAGGCCTTTGTTCAGCATCTCAGTTAGGTATTGTAAAATCTGAGGGATATTTGGTATACACGTGTCAATGCCTTGTTCCTGGTTCCAAGCACAGAATCTCTTCCATTTCTCTGCATAAGATTTTCTGCTACTGGGCCTCCTAGCCTCCAAGATAACATCCAAAACAGCTTTTGAAAGAGGGGTGTTCTGAATGGCTACATTATCCGCCATGCTGCCAGATTTAGGGTCCTGAGTTGGCTGTGCAGGATCCGATTGTTTTGTTGGGTCAGCAAGTGAGAAGTTTGAGGCAATATCCATGCTGGACCTTGAGACAAGCTCTTTAGGATTGGGTACCAGTGCTGGCATGGCCAGTTTGGTGCAATCAGTATCATTTTTGGCTTCTCTTGTCTGACCTTTAGGAGTACCCTGGGAAGGAGAGGCAGTGGAGGAAAGGCATATACTGTTAGATTTTTCAATCTGAAGGATAGGGGTCCACTTTCCATGCTTGCTTGTGATAATTCCTTGTGCAAAATCTCTGCAACTGGCAGTTTTGAGGGGAGGCAAATAGATCTATGTCTGGGCATCTCCATTTCCTTATTATCATGCTGAAGACTTGTGGATCCAGTTTCCATTCGTGGGGATCCATGAGGTTTCTGCTTAGTTCGTCTGCCAGAGTATTTGTTTTTCCTGGCAGGAATTGTACTTGCAGGTGAACTTGAAAAGCCAATGCTGTGTCCCATAAGGTCATTGCTTGTCTGCAGAGGGGGTAGGAATGTGTACCTCCCTGTTTGTTTATGTACCACATGACCGTAGTATTGCCTGTCTTTATCAGTAACTGTCCTGGATGAAGCAGGTCCTTGAAAGCTGTCAGGGCATTTTGAGCAGCTAGCATCTCTTTTTGATTGATGTGAAGATGCATCTGGTTTGCAGGCCATGCACCCTGAATACATTTTCCTGCCATATGAGCCCCCCAGCATAATCTGATGCATCCGTTGTCAGTGTCTATCTGGCTGTGGGTAGACTGAATGGCAGACCCTTGTTGTGGTGACAGGCTTCTGCACACCATCGAAACTCTTGTTGCAGGCAGGAAATGAGTGCAATTACTGTCTCCAGGCTCTGGCAATGCTGAGTACAAACACTTTTTAGATACCATTGTAGTTTCCTCATATGCAGTCTGGCATATGGAATTAGTAGAATGCAGGATGCCATGAAACCCAAGGCCTGCAGGATATTCCTTGCAGATAAGTGGGTTTTTGTTGCCAATTTCTTGAAGTAAGTAGTCAGATGCATTTCTTTGTCTGGCGTGAGATAAGCCATCTGGGCAGTTGTATTTAAGCTTGCACCCAGGAATATTATCTCTTGAGAGGGCACTAGTTTTGATTTCTTTTCATTTACTGTGTACCCTAGACCAATTAGTAATCTTTTTACAAATGCCAGATGCTGTAGAAGAATATCTTTGTTCTCTGCTTGAATTAAGCAGTCGTCCAAGTAGGGATATATTTGAATTCCTTTTTGTCTGCAAATTACAATTACTGGTGCCAGGCATTTTGTGAAGACCCTGGGCGCAGTAGATAAGCCAAAGGGCAGTGCAGAGAATTGGTAATGCATTGAACCAGCTATGAATCTGAGGTATTTTCTGCAAGATTGTCTGATTGGGATATGCAGGTATGCCTCCTTTAAGTCCAAAGTTACGAGCCAAGCCTTCTTGCCCAGCATGGGCAGTAGCTGCTGTAGAGTTAACATCTTGAATTTTGGAACTTTCAGAAACGTATTTAGAATAGACAGGTCCAGTATTGGTCTCCAGGTTTTGTCCTTTCTGGGTACTAGGAAAAGTCTGGAGTAAAATCCTTGCCCCTGCTCTTGTTGTGGTACTTGCTGAATGGCCCTCATGTCCATGAAGGCTGTAATTTGTTTTTGTGCCTATGCCCATTGATTGTGTGGCAGGTCTGGCATACCTTTTGACCTTGGTAGAGTGTGAAAGTGGAACCTGTAGCCTTGGAACACTATGTTCAGGACCCATTTGTCTTGGGTAACCATTTGCCAATTTGATGAAAAAAGTGCTAGTTTTCCCTCTAAGGGGGATGCCAAAAGAAAAGTACTTGGATCTGGTAGAGGAAAGTCATTGGGACTGTTTCCTGTAAGGCTGTGATTTGTCTTCTCCACTTTTGGAGGTAGGAGCACCTCATTGTTTAGGCCTGTATGAGCCTTGGGGCTGAGATCTGCCTCGGGGATGCCTGTATCTGCCTCTTTGTGGCCTGTCTGACACTGGAAAGGACCAATTTTTAGAAGGCCAGTTCCTGCTAAACCTGGTTGGCTGTACCTGTAAGAAATCCTTGACTGTCTGCATGGATTTTGCTTCATCCTCCATTTTTTACCAAACAAAGTATCATGCTGTAATGGTGCATATAGTAATTTTGCTTTAACATGATCAGGCAGATTCTGTTCCTTTAACCAAGCATGCCTTCTAATAACAGACCCTGTAACAGCAGCCCTGCAAGAGGCCTCCAGTGAATCATAACCACATTGCAAAGTATTCTTCCCCACTTGTTCAGCTGCATGCAATACATTCAGTGTTTGTCAACAATTTCTGTTTAAACAGTGACATTAAATATTGCTGATATTTAAGCATATGTAACTGACAATTTAAAGCCCTTACAGCCAGGGTAGCAGAAGTGTAGACTTTTTTCCCCCATCTGTCTAGAGCTCTAGAATCCCTATCAGAGGGGACAGGGTTTTCTGCAGTGGAAGCTTTGACCCCTTTGGGATCCTGAGATATAGTTTCTGGGTGAGCAGCGGGGTTTTTATATAGAAATTTATGAGAATCCGGGACCCTGTAGTATCTGTCTGGCTTAGCAGGTGCAGGGGGTAAAGAGTCAGGGGACAGGCCGGACTCTGAAAATACATCATCTACAATGTCTAGAACAGGTGGAATAGCAAGGGGTCTGTGCTGAGGAAGTAGCAGAAAGTCCCTGAGCCTTTACTTAGATTCAGAATAATCTTGGCTCTCCCAGTGGAAATGCTCCCTCATGGTGTGCAGGGTTTCCCCAAAAGAATAATCCTCAGGAGGAGAGGCTGAAGGAATGGATTCTTCAGCATCAGAATCCTCATAGGGAAGCATGGAGTAATCCTGTTCAGAAGAGGAATCAGAGGAAATAGAAACCTGATCAGAAGAAACATACTCTGTCTCTTGCCTAGGCCTCTTATCAGGAGGGGGATGGGAGCCCCTGATCAAAGTAATTAGGTCTTCGGCCATTTTGAGCATCTGTTTTTTAGGCATGGAAGTCTGAGCAGGAGAATGCTGTACTTGTTTCTTTGTCTTTAGAGCTGCTGTAGTCTTTGAAGCTGAAGATGGCTTAATATATAGTTGTGTAGGTCTGAAGACACCCTCAAAAGCCGATGCCTGCTCAGCGGCTCCGGACTGATTTAAGGGAATGATTTCCGAGTGTCCAATACCTTGAGTATCCAGAGGCCCAGTTGGCTCCACCTGGGAGATGGAAGCGGCCTGTGGCTCTGAGGTAGCGGGCGACAGGGGCTGCGAAAGTGCCTCACTGAGAACCGGTGAGCCAGCGACTGGCCTAGCATTGGCCTCGTCATCAGTTTTGGACCTCGGATGCCTATCCTTTTCCTTGTCCTTGCATTTTTTGTTGTGGTACTTGCTGAATGGCCCTCATGTCCATGAAGGCTGTAATTTGTTTTTGTGCCTATGCCCATTGATTGTGTGGCAGGTCTGGCATACCTTTTCACCTTGGTAGAGTGTGAAAGTGGAACCTGTAGCCTTGGAACACTATGTTCAGGACCCATTTGTCTTGGGTAACCATTTGCCAATTTGATGAAAAAAGTGCTAGTTTTCCCCCTAAGGGGGATGCCAAAAGAAAAGTACTTGGATCTGGTAGAGGAAAGTCATTGGGACTGTTTCCTGTAAGGCTGTGATTTGTCTTCTCCACTTTTGGAGGTAGGAGCACCCCATTGTTTAGGCCTGTATGAGCCTTGGGGCTGAGATCTGCCTCGGGGATGCCTGTATCTGCCTCTTTGTGGCCTGTCTGACACTGGAAAGGACCAATTTTTAGAAGGCCAGTTCCTGCTAAACCTGGTTGGCTATACCTGTAAGAAATCCTTGACTGTCTGCATGGATTTTGCTTTATCCTCCATTTTTTTACCAAACAAAGTATCATGCTGTAATGGTGCATATAGTAATTTTGCTTTAACATGATCAGGCAGATTCTGTTCCTTTAACCAAGCATGCCTTCTAATAGCAGACCCTGTAACAGCAGCCCTGCAAGAGGCCTCCAGTGAATCATAACCACATTGCAAAGTATTCTTCCCCACTTGTTCAGCTGCATGCAATACATTCAGTGTTTGTCAACAATTTCTGTAAACAGTGACATTAAATATTGCTGATATTTAAGCATATGAAACTGACAATTTAAAGCCCTTACAGCCAGGGTAGCAGAAGTGTAGACTTTTTTCCCCCATCTGTCTAGAGCCCTACAATCCCTATCAGAGGGGACAGGGTTTTTTGCAGTGGAAGCTTTGACCCCTTTGGGATCCTGAGATATAGTTTCTGGGTGAGCAGCGGGGTTTTTATATAGAAATTTATGAGAATCCGGGACCCTGTAGTATCTGTCTGGCTTAGCAGGTGCAGGGGGTAAAGAGTCAGGGGACAGGCCGGACTCTGAAAATACATCATCTACAATGTCTAGAACAGGTGGAATAGCAAGAGGTCTGTGCTGAGGAAGTAGCAGAAAGTCCCTGAGCCTTTTCTTAGATTCAGAATAATCTTGGCTCTCCCAGTGGAAATGCTCCCTCATGGTGTGCAGGGTTTCCCCAAAAGAATAATCCTCAGGAGGAGAGGCTGAAGGAATGGATTCTTCAGCATCAGAATCCTCATAGGGAAGCATGGAGTAATCCTGTTCAGAAGAGGAATCAGAGGAAATAGAAACCTGATCAGAAGAAACATACTCTGTCTCTTGCCTAGGCCTCTTATCAGGAGGGGGATGGGAGCCCCTGATCAAAGTAATTAGGTCTTCGGCCATTTTGAGCATCTGTTTTTTAGGCATGGAAGTCTGAGCAGGAGAATGCTGTACTTGTTTCTTTGTCTTTAGAGCTGCTGTAGTCTTTGAAGCTGAAGATGGCTTAATATATAGTTGTGTAGGTCTGAAGACACCCTCAAAAGCCGATGCCTGCTCAGCGGCTCCAGACCGATCTGAGGGAATGATTTCCGAGTGTCCAATACCTTGGGTATCCAGAGGCCTAGTTGACTCCACCTGGGAGATGGTAGCGGCCTGTGGCTCTGAGGTAGCGGGCGACAGGGGCTGTGAAAGTGCCTCACTGAGAACCGGTGAACCAGCGGCTGGCCTAGCATTGGCCTCCTCATCAGTTTTGGTCCTCGGATGCCTATCCTTTTCCTTGTCCTTGCGTTTTTTGTAAACTCTGGTTATCGGCTGGTCTGACAGCATTATATAATTAAATCTTCGGCCAAAGTAGTGAAATACAAAATTGAACCGACGCTTAATAGTGCGTTGGTTAAATCTAGCACAAAACCGACAGCTAGCAACGTTGTGATCAGGGCCTAGGCAGGGAATACAGTAAGAGTGAAAATCCTTATGAGGTATTTGCTTCCCACAAGAAGTACAATTGTTAACTTTTTCTGACATTGGTCTGGAGCAAGAAAAAAGTTTCCCCAACGGGGTACTTAGCTTTAATGAAGACTTCGGTTCTGAAATTCAGATTTGAATATCTCAGAAGTCGGCCGACCGGCACTTGCGAACTGCTTTTGCTTCGGGCACCGCGCGGCAAGAAAAACTGAAGAAAATGGTGTCGGCTTCATCTTTTATACCCCTGGTGCACTGACATCAAGGAAGAGGCGACAGCAACTGACGCTGGACCTAGACTTTGGAATTCTGGCCGACTGAGGATAGCCTGCCAGCAGGATAACCCAAGAGTAATGACTGCAACAGTGAAACACGATGAACATCAATTGGTGCCGTTTACTCGGATCTGAATTGAGAACAAACTGCAGCAGTCAGGAACGGAATGAAATACTGTCAACAAAAGGGCCCATAACAGATTTTTCTGTTTCGGCAGTGTTTCTTTCATTTTTCTGCACCTGTCTGCTTTAAAGATTTGCAAATTAGTTTTTTTTTTTTTTTTTATGCAAAAAATGGTATGATTTCTCTCATTCAGTTGTTTCGAGATAAGTGGTATGCATTTCTTTTTCTGCTATCGAATGCGCAGTATGAGTGTGGGTTAATACGGAAATACTAGCAACATACGTATGAAAGGAAGAATGATAGTGGGGTAACAAGACGTTTATATAACGCCTTAGCTAAACCTATGTTAAACAAGTATAGCTTACTGAGTGAAAATGGGAGCGAGTGCGGGAAAAATAACTGAGCCAGAAAGAGGTACACCAGCTGGTTATATGTTTTATCGTGTGTCCCGGGACAGTTGCATGTTTTTAAATCAGTGGATCGCCCATACTAAAAATGACTATGACCTTGCTTTTCCCGAAAATGGTAGTTTTAATAAAGATATTTTGACTAACTTGCGAAAGAAATTAAAAAAGAAAGGAAAAATACCAGGGTTGTGCTGGGCAGCTTTTAATGATTGGATGTGCGAGGCTAAAGAAAGGGAGAAGGACTCGGTCGTCAGTAGTTTGAAGGACAATCAAAAGAAACTAAAAGAGCAGATAAAGGAACTGTGGCATACTGCGAGTAATCTAGATGTGGCAGACGGTAAACGCTTAAGGGAGATTGGTGTAATGGTTATAGTGTTTACCTTACAGACACAAGGTGCAGGGTTTGATTCTTACATGGGGTGACTGGTTAGGCTTAAAATGGCCCACAAAGGCAGTTAGCCTAGTACTAGTATATGAACCTAACTATTCCTTTAAAAAAGTATATATATCCTGTACAGGAATTAAGTAGATTGCAAATAACTGCATCATCTGAGGATGATAACCCATGGTTCCCACCACCCCCTATGGCTCCTTCACCACAATATCAGCCTTCACAGGTTCAAGACGGAGCAGTGAGCTCCACAATAGAGGGTGAAGGCCGGCGGGGAGAAGAGCAGACCACTCCCGACTCTGGAAGCAGAGATCAGGCAATGGAGGGGTCAGCCTAGCAGCTTGATTATAAAACAACCTGACCAAACAGATACAGGTAAACCATCACCTAGACTAACCCATTCTAAAACAAAAAAACAGCAGAAAAGAAAAGCACAAATGCTTTTTGACCCTAGGTCTAGCCGGCCGAAAATATATCACAATAAAAAGCCGTATATTTACACAAGGGTAAATATTACAAGCAATGCCCAATTGTGATTGAAGACAATGATGGCTACATTGGTCCGGACAAATCTAATCCAGATTCTGATTCTGAATCGGGTACTAGCCCATCAGATGAAGAAGGAGTATTCCCATTGAGAGAAGTCCCAAACCCAGCACATGCTAGGGATGCGGGACAACCGGCTACTGTAGTGGTACCTAGGGCATGGTCAGCAGTTGATTTTCAAGTGATCACTAAATCACTCCCGCCTATTCGTACTAACCCAGTGAAGTTTCAACGCGTATTGGCAGGACATATCTGTTTGCAAAATCCTACCATAGAAGAGGTTAGAGCTGTCCTCCAATACACTGTCCCAGCTGATCTGATGAAACGTATCTGGGATCATGCTAATGTTCCTACCCCAATACCGAAGCACAGCATACAAGGGGAGAATGGATTTGAATTGGTTAGGCAATGTAGTTGATACTATCACTGTAATAGTGTCACCTACCCCCAATTGTTTGAAAATTAAATCAGTCATACAGAAAGAGGATGAGCCTATAGATGAATACTTAAATCGACTCACTGAAGCCTTTGAGGCATATTCCGTGTACCCAGAGCCCACCGAAGGACCAGCACAAAGCGGGCTGTCAGCTGCTTTTGTAGATGGGTTATGCCCTCAGGTGAAGGACAAGTTAAAGGAAGTATGCTTAAACTGGCCTAGTCTGGGCTTACATGAGTTAGTCCAGCAGGTACAATACCTATCTGACTATTTGGCTAAAGAAAAGAAGGATTTACAGGAGAAATTAGTAAAAGCACAAATCCAAATGTGTAGCGCTTTTGGTCAATGGGGTAGAGGACGAGGGTGAGGGAGAGGGAGGGGTGGACGCCAAGGAGCAGGAAATCAGAATAGACAAAACTGGCAGGGAACACAATCGGCCCCACCACAGAATTCTAGTAATCAGACATAGTGTTTCAACTGTGGCCAAGCAGGCCATTGGATAAATGAGTTTACATATTTGGCTGAGCAACCTTCACCATACACTGATGCGACGCATCAGTGGAATTCTAACTGGACGTCGTCCAATCGACAGCAACCACAATGAAGGTTCCCTGAACAGAAACAAGAGCAATTGTGTCCTTTTACTCCTGTGGATCAGGATGGAGCACATGTTATGTTACTGGTTAAAAATAAACCCTATCCATTTTTAATTGATACCGGAGTGACTAAATCCATGCTAGCTGGCAAAGCAGCCATGAATGTTCCCCTCTCCGACAAAATAACTAGATGAGTGGGTGTCTCTGGTATACCTATTGAGTATTCCGAAACTGTTCCAGTCCCAGTAACTTTAGGACCTCTACAGGATAACCATGCATTTTTAGTAGGACCCTCAGCACCTTTAAATTTATGAGGAAGAGACTTGCTTTCCAAAATGGGGGCTACCATTTTTTGCACAGCTGACGGAGTTTATCTCCAAGTACCTTCAGACCAACAGGATAGTACCCTGGCAGCTTTAGATGACTCCGTCATTTTACAGATGATGTGTATCCAGCCAAATTCTGACAGAAACGAGTATTTACATTCCCTACCCTCTCACCTGTGGACTACTCATGACAATGATGTAGGGCTTTTGACCTCAGCTACTCCTGTAAAAATAACCCTAAAACCAGGAGCAAAGTTACCGCGAGTACCACAGTAATCTTTGACAGTTGAGGCTATATCTGATATTGCCCCTGTTATTTCTGCATTGGAACAGCAAGGGATCATAGTACTCACCACAAGCCCATGTAACACCCCAATATTACCAGTGAAAAAATGTGACAAACAAGCTTACAGATTTGTGCAAGACATGCGGGAAGTTAATAAAGCTGTTTTGCCTGTTTTCCCGATTGTACCAAACCCAGCTACTATTTTGAGCTGTATCCCACCTACTGCAAAATGTTTTACGGTAATAAATATTTCATCAGCTTTTTTCTCTATTCCAGTACATCCTGATAGTCAGTATTTGTTTGCATTTACCTACAAAGGTCAGTGGTATACTTGGACTCGATTGCCCCAGGGATATGTAGAATCTCCAACCTTATTTTCTAGAGAGATGCATAAACATTTACAGGATCTGCAACTACCATCATGTTCAGTTTTAGTCCAGTATGTGGACGATATTCTTATAGCTTCACCAGACAGCAGCTCATGTAGGGAAGATTCCCTTCTAGTATTAAACTTTTTAGCTACATGAGGGTTTAAAGTAAATAGATCAAAATTACAATTCTGTCAAGAAAAGGTACAGTATTTGGGACATATTATTGTAATGGGTTCTCGTCAAATACTCCCAAATCGCATAAATTCAATTCAAAGTGCTCCACGCCCTGTAACCCAGAGGCAGCTTCGAGGATTCCTTGGCTTAGCAGGATACTGTAGACAGTGGGTGCCTAATTTTTTGGAAATTTTGGCCCCCCTGTTATAACTCCTAAAAAAGAATATTACGGAACCTTTACCCTGGACATCACAACATGATGAGGCTTTTCAGGCTATCAAAACAGCCTTGGTAAATCCTCCTACCTTAGGGTTGCCAGATTATTCCAAACCTTTTGTTTTCTTTTGCTGTGAGCGAAACAAAACTGCCTTGGGTCTCCTAGCCCAGCAACGCACTGGAGGCTACCGGCCTATTGCTTACTATAGCACTCAGCTAGATCCGGTTGCCTCTGGTTACCCGGCTTGCTTATGGGCTGTGGCAGCTGCCTCTGTTTTGGTTGATATGGCAGCCCCACTAACCTTGGGACATGATACTATATTAGCAGTCCCACATGCTGTTCAAGCACTACTTCTAAAGACAAAAACACAGTATCTTTCAAATGCACGCCTTACTAAATATGAACTAAGTTTAATAAATAATCCTGCCCTACAAGTCATATGCTGCCCACCACTGAACCTTGCCTCTTTAATACCAACTTTGGATGAGGGCGAACCACATGATTGTGTGCTTGTAGTTAACTCTGTTCTTTCTCCTAGGTTACATTTATATCACACCCCTTTGCAAAATCCTGATTTAGTTCTTTTTGTCGATGGATCCTGCTTACGAACAAACTCTGGTGAATTCCAAGCTGCTTGGTCAGTCTGTACTCTGACTGAAGTTTTAAGGTCAGCACGATTACCCCCAGGCACTTCTGCACAGGCTGCGGAACTAGTGGCCTTATCGAATGCATGCAAAATAGCTAAGGACAAGTCTGTTACTATATATACTGACTCCTGTTATGCCCATGGTGTTGTTCATGATTTTGGTATATTGTGGAAAAAACGAGAGTTTTTAACTTCTTCCGGGGCACCCGTTAAAAACAATTTTTATATCAATAACTTGCTACAAGACTTATTGTTACCATCAGAACTTGCTGTTGTTAAATGTGCAGCCCATCAATCTAATGACTCTTTTGAAACTAAGGGCAATAATTTAGCTGACTGGGCTGCTAAACAGGCTGCTCTCTCACAAACTGTTCAGGGACATTTTTTGCAGCTTTTGCAATCAATGATTACTTTTGATACCACAGTGTTAAAAGCTATACAGGATGAAGTTCCAGAATCAGAAAGGAGAACATGGCTGGCTCAAGGTTGTTTTAAATGCTCTGATCTCATTTGGCAACATCCCGATGGCAGATTGGTCTGCCCAATGTCCATGTTAAATTCTCTTATTAAAGCGTATCATTTGCCAGCTCATGTCGGGGTACAAGCATTGATAAAACAAATCCAAAAGGATTGGTTTGCCCCAGGACTTTCTGCTTCTGTACAGCATTTTTTGAGCATGTGCTTCATTTGTTTACAGTATAACATTTCAAAGGGCACTATGGCTCCCGCACAACCACTGCCAAGACCATTGGGGCCATTTTGCGCTTTGCAATGGGATTTTATTGAACTTCCACCTTGTGCTCGTTTCAAATATGCTTTAACTGTTGTTGATGTTTTTTTCTGGGTGGTTAGAAGCCTACCCATGTGTAACAAATGATGCTATTTCAGTTGCTAAGAAACTTTGTTATGAATTGATACCTCATTTTGGTGTTCCCTGTCAAATATATTCCGATCGTGGAACACATTTTACTGCTCAGTTGATTGATTCACTGTGTAAAATGTTAGGCATCACTTTAAAATTTCATTGTCCATATAGACCACAGGCATCAGGTATTATTGAACGCATGAATCAGACTCTGAAAACCAGACTGGCAAAAATTACTACTGTAACGGGCCTCACTTGGGTACAGACCCTACTTTTAGCCCTACTCTCTATGAGAGTGCAAGTACATCCTACTAAAGGTCTTTCTCCTCATGAAATCCTCATGGGCCACCCTATGCATATGCCCATGACTCCACCACCATCCTTTTCTGAGCATGATGCATTTGATCATGATATTCTTGTCTATTGCACTTCTCTTGTTTCTTTTTTACAGTTTCATCACTGCCAGGTAGCAGCGGCTCAACATATCCCTGATCCTTTCTTGTCCTCAGCACTACAACCTGGAGATTGGGTGTACGTCAAGTCATTCTCTCGAAAAACAGCGCTTCAACCATGCTGGAAGGGGTCCTTCCTGGTTCTACTGACGACATCATCAGCGGTCCGACTACAAGGCTCACCCACCTGGATTCACATATCGCACGTTAAGAAGGTGATCCTATCGGAAGGTCAACAACCTTTACCTTTTGCTACTCCTGATTCTCCACCTATTGCTACTCGTACTTGAAGCCATATTGTACCAGCACCTGACAATGCCTGACGTTTATTCATTTGGACAACCTCACCCTCCCGACACAATACAGGTGCAACCGCCATTTCCACAAAAGTACTGCACAACTATTTTGGTGGTTATTCTTGTCGTTTTGTTATTTTGACTGTGGCCATTTTTATTTCCTGCTCCACCTATGCCACATGCCAAACGAGCTACATGGCATCCACCTTTCAACACCTACCAAGCTATTAAATACGCTTATGCGTCATCCCTTAATGTCTCGGACTGCTGGATTTGCACAGCTATTCCTACTGTTCATGGGGGATTGATGCTAAATATAGTCCCTTTAAGGGCTAATGAACCTGGATGAATCTGATCTACGATACATCAAATGTTATTTCAAAGGACAAGATAGCATTACAGTTGTCCCTCTGCCAAAACGGAACTGTGTGTTTTCAAAAACTTGGTAAAACTAGAGTAGGGTGGAGCCATTGTAACAAAGCAGTGGTATATAACTGCACTGCCAACAATTCGGGTTGTGTAACAGATTTTTCACCTATAAAAAGACTTGTTAAAAACTCTATGGCTAACATTTCCCAGAAAATAGAAACTGTTTATTGGAAAATATTCCAAGGACTGCAGGATGCCGGGGATCGCTTCAAGTCTATCAACATCATTATTAAAGTAGAAAATTGTTATTTTGTGTGCGGAAGAAAAGCATATAAATGGCTACCAGGAAACTGGTCTGGCAGCTGCTTCCTGGGCTACCTAGTCCCAGCTATTCGACAGGTATCTGCATTACCTAAAGGAAAAATTTGGAACGTTCGAGAGGTCAAGAAGCCTGCCAATCTGGTAGGTCAAGTTGATGCTTCATGGATCTATCACCATGATTTAGCTCATGCTAGCACCAAAGGACTGTCCCATATGGGCTTGGGTGATGACATCATATCATGGGCTGGTATAATTCCGTCATACAGAGCAGTGAAATCAATTTGGGAACTGAGAAAGCTATCTAAATTGCTTGAAATATTAAGCAAAGCTACATTTTCTGCCTTAGAACTAGTGACTGATAGTTCAACATGGGCATGGTTAACCAACCTGTTCTCAGGCTGGGGAGGTGGACTGTTGAAGTTGATTTTATTAATTGCAGTATTAGCGATTGTTGCTTTTCTTGTCTTATTTCTAATCAAAGCACTGATCTTGAAATTAATGTCTTCAAAAACTGTGAAGAAAGTGCCTAAGTTTTATATGCCTGCAGCTATGAACGTAGACGATGAAATTACAATGTTTTCCAATGATGAAAAGACTAGTAGCGTGGTTATGTTAGATTGGGACAAATGTATGATAGGTTAACTGGTGATGCTTACACAGCATCAAATGGGGGATTGTAGAATATGAACAGCCAAAGCATGTGTTTGAGGGAATTGAGTATGTGACAGTTTGTATGTGTTAAAATGTACTGTGTACTGTGAACTTTGAATGAACTCTGACCAATGAGAAAATACTGAAAAACAAGAGTCTGTCTGAAAGCAGGAAATGTGCTTTTTATGGAAGTGCATCCAATTTTCTTTCTCTGCCTAGAGATATGATGATGTGAACTGCCTCATGTTTACAGGTAAAACTTTAATTGGTTAATTGCCATGTATAATGATCTAAATGGTTCATTTTTATATTTTTGTACTGTCAACAATATCATCAGTATATAAGCTTGTTTATTCCTTTGTTCTGGGAGTCTCCCTGGTGCTTTCCATGAGGCTCCCACACGTGTGTACTGTAGTTAATAAATACCACTGAAAGAGAGAAAGAACTGTATTTGTTTTCATTTTCAAGGTAATGTGTAATGTAACATTGCTGTCTAACACATATAAGTTCTTCTCAGTATTCTGTGGTAACCATCCATACACTTTACAGCATCTCTCAACTACTATCCCAGCTTAAAACCATGAGTCTTTTGACTCCAGTACCAGAGCACTAATGGACCTTTGTAACCAACTCGTATTTTTGTTGCTGAGGGCAGGTCCATGTGTCATTGTATATTGAAAAGTTTAGAGGGGTAGTGTCCAACAGGGAAGTTTTATACTGCAGTCTAATTTCCTACTCTACCATCGTAGAGGGGGCATGGTAAGTTACCAAGCTGATGTGTGTATCCAACAGATAAGACTTCAGGAAATAGAAAATCCACTAGATTGCTAGAGACAGTTTTTCAATGACTGAGTACTTCCTTTTGGTATTGTTAATCTTCCATCTAGTGTAGCACACAGGTTTTTCTTCACCTCAAATATATCAGGATGAAAATGCCTTCATTCAGACTTATCTCTGCTGCATAGGATATTAGTACAATTCTTTCAAAAATCCAGAGGCACTAACACATGTTTAGAGCTTAGCATCTTTTTTAATTCATTAAATGTTCTACCAGCCTTATGCTTTCTATTACATCTATATAGGAACATTCTTTTCTGTGATATTGTCAATGAGAAGACAATGGTCATAAAGTTAGGCCCAAGCTTTCTGTAATACCGCGCTAGTCCAAGAAAAGCCTTCAGCTGACTTTTAGTAGAAAGTACAAGGCAGTTTTTTTTCTTTGCCTCTAATTTTTTCTATTTTTGGTTTTACCACCTCTATTTCTATAAGGGCAGCAATGAAAGTACACCATCTATTCATGGGTATAACACATATCCCATCTACAGACCCACTGACCATTGTAGGGGGGGGGTATTAGTATTTGTGAAGGATATCATTACCTCATATCAGAAGTACAAATAACCCCAAACAAGACTAATTACTACTTCATAACTAGCTACAGAACACTCTGTATGTCCCTAACATGAGCATTATCTTAACACATTAGCTGAAATTCCAATTAAGCTCAAGACCTTTCTACTAGGGGACTTCAACTATCCATCAATGAACTGGCTGACTTACTCTGCAAATGGTCAGTATGCCTTGCACTTCCTTGACATTATAAATACTAGTTCTCTTACATAAGTAGTTAACCATCTTACTAGAGGGTCAAATATCCTTGATCTAGTCCTAACAAATATGGCTTCTTCTTGCAGATATTCTTAAGAATTATCATCACCAACATCATCTTCATCATGCCTTGTTAAATCAGACCATAATTTAGTCTCCTTTTTATTAAAACTGGTGGTACTACTTCTGTAAATAGCTCTGTGTCTACGGACTTCTCAAAAGCAAGCCTTCTTCAATTGCTTGATGACTTAAATAAATTCTGCTGTAATACTCTGTTGAAGGATCCCATTACTCAAGCTGCTACCTATGCATCTGACTTTACTCCCACTTAAATGGTTGTATTGATAAGGCAGTTCCTATCCACACCAAATATAATAAGAAATTTAAAAACAAATCTCTGTGGTGCAATGCCTGTATAAATAAACTATATTAATACTAATCAAAGGTCTCATTCTACATATCTTAACAACACACCCTAAGCAAACAAAGAGTTTAAGGGAATTGCTAGAAAGTTCAAAACTGAATATGAGCATAAAATAACACTAAAACCAAAAATGCCAACAAATCTTTCTTTAACTATGTGATAAAATTAAGAACTAACACCCAACAATGTTTAGGTCCACAATAATACTACAGTCTCTGACCCAAAGGAAATAGCTAATATCCTAGCTAACCAGTTTTCTGCAGATTTTGTTCCACCCACAGTTATAGCTGTCCCACAGGTTCCTCAGTCCCAGCCACCCTTTTAATTACGATGGAACAAAACCATGCAGCCCTCTCAAAAACTAAGAATACTTCATCCATAGGCACTGATAACACACTAGGCTGCCAAACTATCAGTGCCATATATGGCCTTTCTAAACCTTTATATAACCTCTTTAATCTAAGCCGCAACACTGGTTACGGTACTGAACCCTGAAAAGCAGCCATTGTAATGCCATTATACAAGGGTGGTCCAACCACAGACCCTGGTAACTGCAAACCCATTAGTCTCACAAACCTCATATGTAAAGCTATATAGAGTGCATTATCTCAGACTTGATTAATCTGGAAATTGAAAATTTCTTTTCCCTGGACCCTCATTTATTCAGCTTTGTCAAAGGAAGGTGCTTCCTCTTTAAATTCATGAATTTCTTTAAAAAAGTAACCAAAGCAGTGGATAGTAGTTTGGCAGTGCATACAGCATATCTAGACCTGGCCAAGCCTTCTGGCACTATTCTCCATGCAGGCATTATTGAAAGACTTGTACATTTGAGTATAAATCCTTATATTGTACAGTGGATAGCTAACTTTCTGTCTGACAGAACCCATGTGGCCACTTCTGAAAACAAAATAAAGGTTGCCAGTCATTTACCAGAGGGCTCAGGTTTGGGCCCTCTGCTATTTGGCATTTGTTTCTCAGACCTTCAGGCCAGCACTCCTGGACTACGGTTAGCTAAGTTTGCAAATGACTATAAACTGGGTGTTATTTGATCTTTAGGTAGTTCACAACTGCTCCAACATGGGTTAGACCATGCTAACAACTGGTGCAAGGGCAATGCTCTCAAATTAAATGTAAGGAAATGTAGCATAGTTCATTTTGTTGAACAAAACAGTTTTGCTTATCATATAGGTGATACAACCCTCCAATCAGACACTGTTGTGATGTAGGCACTCTTGATGATAACTCCTCATCATTTGAACAGCACGTCTCCTCAGTAGTTCAGAAAGCCTTTTATTTGGCCCATCTAATTTCCAAAGGCATCTCCACCAGATCCAAGGAAGTCTTAATGCCACTTTTCTCATATCTCATCAGATCTATTATTATATATAATGGACCTTTTGACATGCACTTGTCTAAACATATCACACAACCTTGGAGATTCATAACTAAAAATATAAGTGGCCTCAAAAGTTTTAGCTAACAGTAGATATCATCAGCCCTTTCTCTGTACTCAGCCTCCTACAGAATCCTCCATGGAGATCTGTGCCTAGCCTTTCAAGCCATGAACGATCCAATCTATTTGATCTCTCATTTCTTCTACAGAACTAATGGTTCCTCAAATATTTGGTTAAAGGAACTAAACCTTCATCAGCAGATACATGAGACACATTGTTATGACAGATTCATATCCCAAATTATCCCTCATGTCTGGAGCAATATTCCACTACATGTTGTGCAGAGTACCAGCCTTGCCATCTTCATAGCCAACCTAGATAATTGGATGGGCATCCTCAAAATTTTCTGCTGTCTATTATGTGTTGACCTCCTTCAAGCTAGCTGTAACTTCTGAATATGAATTTATGGCTAGGCTTTTAATGGTCTGTAGATGGATTGCTTAGTACTTACTTATAAACCGATACGACATCCCAGATACTTGGCTTCATCCATGTGCAGTTTATTTTTAATTATCATTCACTGTCAAACCCGCATGTCTGATAGATTCTTGCACAGCCTACAGTTGTGGTAAGTGAGGAGCTCTAACTTCTGAATGTATGACCATGTCATTCATGTATGCAAAGGTGCACTCTGAGTAAGGCTTCTATATTTTTATCAGCAGAATCAGACAGATAATTACAAACACATGTAAGGGAAAGCATAACAGTCTACACCGAAGTATAGCAGTCCTGGTTGCAAAGGCTTTTTTTTCGACAGGTAGCAAGGTATATCTGCCAGTGATCCTTTGCCAAGTGTATTGTTTTTATGTATCATGTCTTTTCAAGGTTTTCAATCACATCACTTCCAGGCATGAAATGGTTATCAAACTTAGAAGTACAACACGTCAGGCTTAGGAACTAGCACCACACAACTTGATTATTTTATCATTCTTAATTTAAACATTTTTTTAACTTCTTTTCTAACTGATTATGTGACTACAGTATTCTGTAAAGTCTTAAATTAACTTACTTTCCAAGTCTTCTGCTTTATGTTATATCATTTTAGTTCTGCCAGACGTTTCAGGAAACACACCCTTGTTTCTTAAAAGGCATATTGTTTATTCTTGCTTTTGTCCTCCTGATGAGGATTCCTCTATCTGTACTTCAGGTAGACAGTTTCTGGTCTATCCTGTAGGAATTTTACCTTGTGAGCCCACTGCAGGTGTTCCTACTTCTGTTGATGACTTCACTAACATAATAAAGTTGCTCTTTAATTTTTTTTCCTGCATTTCTATCCTGGAAGTTCACTGCATTTATTCTTTCAGTCTCCTCAAATGGCCTCTGTAATTGGCCACAGAGTTTCTTTCTGTAGAGGACACTGACACTAATACTTGCTGCCTTGTGGTACATTGTATAAGTGTGGGCATTTTTATTATAATTGTGAAAGTGTGAACATTTTATTATAAACTCTGTTGCATTTGTTGGGCTGTTAGCATGTGCTCCTTTACTATGGAAATAAGCAGCTTTAATCTGCCATGCACATTAATTACTGTTCTATCACATTTCTAAGAGACATCTGTTACCTGCTGCTGATCCCTGATCTGGTACCCCTCAACACTAAGTTGAGAAACAATAAATAAATAAATAAAAATAGAAACAAACCTCAACTCACATTTGGCGTTCCTCCTCTATTTTCCAGTCTTTCCATTGAGGACTGCCAAGTCCTAAAAGGTCAGTACTGCAACCTAGCTCTGCTCCTCCCTTCTCCCTTGTCTACAATGAGCATCAGAACTGTTCATACTCTCGGTTATGTTGACATGACCTAAAATAAAAAAAAGTTCCATACTTAATTCAGCTATACCAGTTGTGCCCCATAATATCTTGTGCCTAGGGTGGCTGCCTCCTTTGCCCCACCCTAACTACGCTTCTGACAGTTTTAAATCTCATAATTTTCTTCTTCTGAAGTTTCTTCAGTAATATCAGGCAATCCCCTGGAATATCTGCTGTACAGAAGTTCAGATGGTGCAAACCCAACTGAAGCTTCTGGCATTATAAAGACTATAGATTTTACCATCAGTGTTACACACTACCTTAATGCTGACTTTTATATTTTATTGAATCTTTCAACTAATCCTTCACTATGTGAATGGTGGACTGAAGTCTTCAACTGTATTAGCACTGGCATAACTGATGTCATAAAACTAACGTAAATGGAATACCTCGGTCTGTAATTATCTGTTTACAGGTACATAATATTGAGAATAACAACACTAGTTCTCTGGCAAAGATTTAGCCTCGGGTTTGCATAATAGCACTTCTCCTGGAAGATATGAAGCATAATCTAATATTCCTACTATATAGTAATGGACATTGCTAGACATTACTGGTGACTCTACAAGGTCCATGGCAAGATTTTCAAATGGTATCTCTGCAGTAAATCATTGGGACCCACTTACTTTTAAATTCGAGACAAGATGAATTTCTCTGTCACTCTGGAAAACTATGCACAAATGTTTTATATTACTTTATAAGTAATAAAAAATTTTCTAGTGCTCTTGGCATTAGCTTTGTCTAACCCCTGATGATTTGTTAATACATAACCATGGAGTGGCTTCATTACTAGTGTCCTATAACATTTTTTGCATAAGGTGTTGGTCTTAAATATCTTCCTTATCAATATTCAATCTATATAAGTGGCCATCTTCCAGTTCAAAATAGGGATAAGACTTAATGGGTGGCATACCTCTCAACTTCTTAGAGCAGAAAATCTGGACAAAACCATAAATCAAAGTGGGACAAATGCCCAGAAATAGGGACAATTTTTAAATACCGCTCTTACAAACTTAGAAAGTTGATAAAATAACAGGTTTTGCATTAGCATGCATTTACTGTACGTTATGAAGTCCGAAACTCAAATATCCATTTTATATTCCAACTTCAGTCTTTAATGATTTGCAACAAATTTGCCAGAAAACCACAATGTTATGAAAAATGGATCAAAAATATGAGGCAAAAATCTGGGTATTCTGCAAAAATGTGTAGAGTTGAGAGGTATGATGGGTGCATCATGTCTGCTATACGTTCCTACAATTTCATCTTCCCTCTTGCCCTACATAAAGTATCATCTTCCCATCATGCTCCTTTATAATTTATGTGACTCATTTAGTATGCTGGACTTACTTTCGTTCATTGCTTGTTTGGAGACAGCCATCAGATACCTATTTTGACATGTAGCAATTTTGAACGTAATCTGTTTTTTTTTTTTAATTAGAAGGGTTGGTTTCCTTAAATTATGGAATGAACTGTCTGTCAATGAAACGTGATGTTTGGCAGGGTATTTAAAACTCTGTAACATACTGATGATTTATCTGATGAAGTCTTGTAGGTCACAGGATGAAAGCGCTTATCCTTTTAAAATTAAAATTGATTAACAGTTTAAAAATAACTCCTTTCCATGGTCTTTGATGTCCTTTTTGTTATTTACTGAGTTTGTCTTTTTTTTGCTTTGATATTTTACTCTCTAATCAAAATCAAATTATACTGTTGCAGTGTATTCTTTACCAAAGGGATCCCTGCCAAGAAGTCAGCATACCAAAGCCTTATGATTTTGCAGATGTACATCAATCATATGCTCCTCTTTGAAGGCATAGGGCATAAAGGTGATGTAGAGATGTGCATACCTTATAACTGAAAAGCCCCAAGAAGAACAACAATCCAAGCAATTAAGAGGAAGAAGTGGATCCAGAAGGAGAAACAAAATAGCAGAGCTGAAGGTAAAGAGCGAGCAAATGCTGCAATAGTCAAGAGAAGTACATCTACTGTTGTAAGATTTTACACAACTGTAGTAAGTCCTTCCATATCACTGTTGCAGCATTCTTTACCAAAAGAAGAGAACAAAACCTCAAGACAAAACTTAGTAGGAGGCAGTCCCAGAAGACCCCTCAAGAAACCCATGCAGAATAGATCTGTCAAAGCCAGTTCTTGCTTTGGAAACAAAATCCAGTTTGCAATGCTTAATGAAGGTATGGACAGAGATCCAAGTAGCAGCCTCAGTGATGGCATTTGTATCTAATCCTTTGAAAAAAGCACCAGAGAAAGCCACAGCCTTGGTAGAATGAGCCTTTACAGGGGCCGAAAGGCATTTTTCATAAAAGAAGTAGCAAAATGAAATTGCCTTAGAGATCCATGTTGATATGGTTTGTTTAGAAACAGCCAAAGCCAGAGATCTGGGATGAAAGGAAATAAAAAGTTGCTCAGACGTGTGAATGGCTTTAGTCTTATCTAAATAATATCTGAGCTGTCTATGCAGTTCCAAGGTGTGAAGAACCTTCTCACTGGCAGACCAAGAAGGAAAAAAAGGAGGGCAAATTAATGGACTGACTAAGAGACAATATGTTAATCACACTGGGCATAAATGAAGGATTATTATGAAGAGAAACCCTGTCCCTATGAAAAAACAAAAATGGAGGCATAGCCATGACAGCCTGGAGTTCAGAGCCTCTCATAGCTGAAGTCAGGGCCAAAAGAAGACCAGCCTTCCATTTTCAGTGTTGTAAGGAAGCTGAGGCTGCAGGCTCAACAGGAACCGGAGGCAATTTTTCAACTACAAAACTGAGGTCCCAGGAAGGCAAAATAGGCTTCATCAGAGGCCTGATATGAAGGACGCCTTTAAGAAACTGCTTGATCTCAAACCAAGAGGCCAGAGAGGAGTTAATGGCAGATGAGCAGAAACAGCTGAGAGGTGGGCTTTAACAGAAGAATATGCTAACCCAGCATTGAGCAATTCACAAAAATAAGAGAACCAGAGGGATCCACAGATAATGGATCCCAGCTACAAGCAAGGCACCAAACAGAAACTTTCTTCCATTTGTACACACAGAATTTCCTGGTAGTAGGTTTCCTGGCCTTTTGCAAAACCTTAAGCATATCCTCAGGGAAAGAAGTGACTAAAAGGGATCAGAACCCTATCACCTGCAATGTCAGTTGAAGAGTGGACAAATAAGGATGGATCAGAGACCCCTTGTCTTGTGTGAGTAGGTTCACCCTGTACGTTACTTGTGGTGACTGTCACTGGCCAGGTGAAGAAGTAGGAGGAACCAATGCTTTCTGGGCCAACTGGGAGTTGCCAACAAGACTTTGGTGGCATCCTGTTTTATCTTGAGCAGGACCCTCAGAATCAGAGGAAGGGGAGGGAAGATGTAGAGAAACATCATCTTCCAAGAATACCATCCCCCATGGGATGGTAAGAGAGAACACCACAGATACTTTGGGGGCTATGAGGAGGTGTAATCCTTCCCATGGGATGGTATGAGAGAGCGCCATAGATACTATGGGAGGTATGAAGGGTTGTGATTCTTCCCATGGGATGGTGTCACAGAATACCACAGATACTAAAGGGTGGTATGAGTGGGGGCTGATCCCTCAAATGGGATAGTATGAGAAATCTCCATAGATTCTATGGGGAGGTGCAAGTGGTGGTGATCCCTCCCTTGAGCTAGTATAGCAGAGCACCACAGATACTAAAGGGTGGTATGAGTGGGGGCTGAGCCCTCAAATGGGATAGTATGAGAAATCTCCATAGATTCTATGGGGAGGTGCGAGTGGTGGTGATCCCTCTCTTGAGCTAGTATGGCAGAGCACCATAAATACTATGCAGAGATATGGGCTGGACTGATTTCTCCCATGGGAAAGTATAAGGGAACAGCACAGATACTATTGGGAGGTACAAGGGAGTGTAATCCTTCCCATGGGATGGTATGAGAGAATAGTACAGTAATGGCAGGTATGACTGGTGTGATCCATCCCATTATATGGTACGAGAGAACATCATACATATATTGGGGAGTTATGAGTGGGGATGATCCCTCCCATGGGATGGTATGATGGAATTTCATAGATACAATGGGGAGGTATGACTGAAGTGTGGTCCCTCCATGGGATGGAATGAGGGAACACTAGAAATACTATGGAGAGATATGATTGGAGTGTGGTCCCTTCCATGGGATGCAATGAGGGAACACTATAAATACAATGGGGAGGTATGATTGGAGTGTGGTCCCTCCATGGGATGCAATGAGGGAACACTATAAATACAATGGGGAGTTATGATTGGAGTGTGGTCCCTTCCATGGGATGCAATGAGGGAACACTATAAATACAATGGAGAGGTATGAATAGAGGCATGGTACAAGAGAACACCATAGATATTGTGGGGAGGAAGGAGTGGAGGTGATCAATCCTATGGAATGGTATGTGAGAACAGCATAGATACTATGAGGTCATATGAGTAGGGGTAATATCTCCACGGGATGCATGAGATATCGCCCTCGATACTATGGGTGGGTATGAGTTGGGGTGATGCCTCCCATGGAATGATATGGGAGATCACCATAGATGTCCTTCCATATCACTGCTGCAGTACTCATCATAGAAGGGATGCCCCACCCTAGGCAGCCTGATGCTCAGTCAGTATAAAAAAGCATAAAAAGATCTTCTATCTGCAATACTTCACATTTATGGTCCACACACACAATGTAGGGCATAAAATGGATGTATGGATGCAACTATTAAGAACTTCTTTTGCCACCAGGTTGAACACCATTCTTGCCAGTTGGTTTGAATGCTTTGCTGCTTTACTAAATATTTAGCAACACTAGATAAGTGCCCTGTTGTTTTTGTTTTTGTTGTTTTTGTTTTTTTTGTTTACGTATCTCACTATCTAGAGTTCATGCCATCCAAAAAAGGAAAATGTCAGTGAGGGGGGTAGATTTCCCATAAGGATCATCACAAACAGTGTCTTTTTGGTTTGGGCACTTCCCACGACCACACCTTTGGTAGTATCTGTAAGGCGTTTGTACCATGGCAGAATCCTTTAACCCCGAGATACTCCCTCTAGGTAAAAAGAAGGACAAGAAGTCTCAGCCAGATTAATTAGCTGTCCAGCCTCCACCAAATGTTCCTCTATAAGCAGGTAACAGCTCTGTAGGTCATTCACTGTTTACATTGGATACTTCCGCCTTGACCCTGCTGGAGGCCAGCATGCATCCATCTTTTCACACGTCCTCTGAGGCTTTGCAGGTGTCTGCTCCAGATGTTGAGGGGGACCTGCAGTTGATTATCTCAGAGGGTCCTAGAGGGATTCTGCAGATGTTGATCAGGAAGGAAGTTCCGGAGCACACCCAAGCATAATAATCTCTGGTATATGTTAGGGCTGATGTCCATTCTAAGAAAAGACAAAAACTGAAGTATGTTTTGGTCCACCCTATGGATCCTCAAAGGGAATGGCAAAGGTTTATTCAGGGCTTGTTTTCTGCCTCAGTGGCCCTAAAGACTCCTCAAGGGGTTTCACTAACCACTCCTCATTGGACCTCTATCCCTTCTAAATAACTTAGGGAACCAGATTCCTCAGATGAAGATTCAGTGTCTGGTGAGGAGGCTTTGTCCTGTTTTTCACAGATGTTTTCATCTTTGGCTTATGATTTTAATGCAGAGAAGTGTGTTAACCCTGAGCCTCCTTTCAAGGAGATGTACTTTTAGACAGTTGCTAGGATGATGGAACTCTAAGTGAGATTCTTTTCAGGTGTCTGATATTCAGAGAAGATATTATGAGTTGCTTCAGATGGATACTCCTAAACCATCGGCAGTTCCTCCTGTGTTGGCTGACTTGTTAGATACTTTCATTGCTGCTTGCAAGCCTCCTGATTCTCAGCCTCCTGCTCCTAAGAAACCTGATAGGTTTTATAAGGTTCCTGAGGATTGCCAGGTTTTTACTTAAATGTCTTTCTGCTGATCCTGCTTTGGTGTCTGTCTCTTCTGACACTCCTTATAAACTTTTGCCCTCTTCCAAACTTTTGTCTTCTGATAAGGATAGTGGGGCAATGGAAACGATTGGCAAGAAGATTTACACTGCTTTTACTTTGGCCGTTAAGGTTATTAATTACCAGACCCACATGACCAGGAATGTTCCAGCCTTGATTGCTCAAGCTTGTCAGGTTGTCTCTGCCCTCCCTGATTCTGATTGCAAATCCTCTGCCTATCTTTTTTTTTAGGTTCTGCTTCTCAAGTGGCTCGCTACTCTATTAAGTGAAGCTATAATGCTGCTGATGCCTCTTCTAGGGTTGTGACTTTTGGGCCCATCATGAGGCTTTATTATTGGCTTCATATCCCATCTCTACCTGAGGGCATTAAGGCCAAGTTGTTAGATACTCCTTTGGATAATACACATCTTTTTGGGACTGCTGCTGCTGTCATACTTAAGTCTCTTCAAGAGAACGGCAAAGCCTTGCAAAACCTTAAGCATATTTTAGTCTCTCTTATCATTAAATTCCAGAGAAATTATCCTTCTAGGTCTGCTTTTCTCCACAGGCAACTCCATCAGGCTTCTAAAGGCAGAAAGTTTGTGAGGTGGGCCCACTCTGATAAAGCTTCTCACATTTTTGTGGCCCAGAAGCCTCCTTTATCTGATAAGCCTGCATCTCCTTGACAGTTCTTCCCCCTTATTTTAGACCAAGTTCCTTTGTCCCTTCAGTTGTCCCTTTGTCTTCCTAACTGAAATTTCATCACTTCAGACTCTGGGGTGCTTACTACTATCCGTCAGGGTTACTTAATGGTATGGAAATCTCTCCCCCTCCTTTTTCAGGGATTCCCCAACCTACTCTAGATCAACTTCCTCATTTCCCAGAGGTTCTAGGGTCCCTGTTGTACCAAGGCACCATTCAACCTGTCCTCATTTTCCAAGTGGGAAGGGGTGTTTATTCAAGGATGTTCCTGATTCCTTGAAAGGAGGGTACTTGGAGACATAATTTGGATCTCTCTTGGCTCAACACGTTTCTCGAGATCCCTTCTTTTTGAATGCTTACTCTCCAAACTCTGTTTCTTCTTTTATTACCCCAGGCCTGTCTGGTGTCCTTGGATCTGAAAGATGCTTACCTTCATATTTCTGTTCATCATATCTTGAGGAAGCTTTTACATTTCTCTGTGTCTTCCTCTAATTTTCAGTTCTCTGCTTTGCCCTTTAGCCTCTCTACTGCCCCAAAGGCATTTGCAAAATGCCTAGCTCATATGATTGCCTTCTGCAGGCTCCAAAGCATTCATATTTTCTTATCTAGATGACTTGTTGCTTCAGGCACCTTTTCCCAGTCAATTGTTACAGAATCTGCAGTTCACCATCTCTCTTCTTCAAAGTCTGGGGTTTACTATCAACCTCCAAAAGTCTGTTCTGACTCCCTCTCAGGATCATGTGTATCTGGGATGCAGGATTCAGACAGTGCCAATGTTGGCATCTCTTCCTCCTCTAAAGGTATTGTCTATGACAGCCTTCATACAGTCTCTTCTTCCTCTGACTGCCTTGCCAGCTTGGGAGTTTCTTCATGCCCTGGGATTCATGGTCTCTTTCATTCCAGTGATTCCTGTTGCCAGACTGCATATGCAGAAGCTTCAATGGTAATTCACGTCAGTTTGGCTGAAGCACTGTCACCCTCTAAATTTCAGTGCACCTCTCCATCCCTGTCTCAAAAAGGAATTTGAGTGGTGGATACAACAGCTCACTCTCAACCCAGGCCAGCCAGATTCCAGACCCTTCTCAAGAGCTCTTCACAGATGCCTCAGGCATGGAGTGGGGGCTTCTCTTGGTCACCTGAAGATTCAAGGCCTTTGGCCTCCCCATTAGAAGTCAGACCATATCAACATAAAATAGATGAGAGCTCTGATTATATCCCTTCACTTTTTCACTCCATGTTCTCTCCAGGCCCACTTAAGGTGTAGACAGACAACACTACAGTGATGTGGTATGTTGACAAGTAGGGGGATACAAAATCTTACCTCTTCTGCAAGATGGCATTTCAGTTTTGAGAAGTGGTTCTCAGTTATCAGTTAACTCATCAGACATTATACATTCCTTCAGAGCACAATCTAGTGACAGACTGTCTGAGCAGGTCCAAAACACAGCTTCTGAATGGATGCTTCACAGGAACTTATATTTGGACATTCTCCATTAGTTAGGTAATCCTCAGATAGATCTTTTTACCTCCTCTCTGAACAGGCAGTTTCCTCTCATTTGTTCCAGAGTGCCATGCCATCTGGCATGGAAGACAGACACCTTTTTCTTTCCTTGTAAGTGGAGGCTTCTTTATGCGTTTCCTCCGCTTCCTCTACTTCCAAAAGCCCTGCATAAGATTCAGCTGAACTCCCCAAAAATCTTGGTAGTGACTCCCTTTTGGCAATGACAGCACTTGTTCCCCCTCTTAATACACCTGGGCAGAGGCAATCATCACAATTTACCTCACTGGTTGGATCTCCTCACACAGGACAAGAAGTCTCTCATCCATCCACACTTGTCCTCTCTGCAACTGACATTATGGCTGATAGGGTTGTAATCCCTTTCAGACACCTTTTTTTCTAGGGACTTGCTCATGGTTTTATGGGAGGCAAGGAAACCCTCAACCAGAAAAACTTATATGTCGAAATGGAAAATATTTTTGATCTGGTGCTCATAACCAGAACCCTTTTTCAGTGGGGTTCTCTTTGGTCCTCTCTTATCTGTGTGAGTTGCTCCAGTCTGACTTGGCCTATTCTTTTGTGAAGGTCCATTTGTCAGCCATTTCTGCTTGTCTGCCCTTGAATCCTCCTTTGACTTCATGCTTTGAGGTCAAACAATTTCTTAAAGGTGTCCTGCATATTAGGCCTCCAAGAGCACCTATTTCTCCTCCTTAGGATCTTAATTTTGTTTTGGAAAAATTGATTTAAGCTCCTTCTGAGCCTATAGATTCTACTTCTTTGCAACATTGCCCCTGGAAGAAAGTCTTGTTCCTGGCTTTTACTTCTACTCAGAGGGTTTCTGAGCTGCAGGCCCTTATGGCCATTCTTTCTTTTTTGTTTTTTTCACAGGGACAGGGTGCCCTTTCATACTAGTCCTTCTTTTATCCCCAAGGTAGTGAATGAGTTGTTGCTGAATCAGTTAGTATAACTATCTTCCTTTTTACCTTCTCTTCAGTGTACTAGTAAGAGGCATACCTTGGGTTTGCACAGACAGATCAGGTAGTATTTAAATAAAACTAGTACTATCTGAAAGTGCGATCAGCTTTTTGTTTCCTTTCATCCAAAGTCTTTGGGCTTGGCTGTTAATAAGCAAACCATCACCTCCTGGATATAAGGCCATTTCCTTTTGTTATTCTTTTCATGGCAAATCTGTCTAATTCTGTTAGAGCTCATTTCTCTAGGGTATTTGCCTCTTCTGGTGCCTTCTTTAAGGGGTTGGACACCAATTCCATCCTTGAAGCTGTGACTTGGTGTTCAATGCATACCTTTACTAAGCATTATAAGTTGAATATGGGTTCAGGGACCAGAGCAGGTTTTGCTGAAAACATTTTATGTGAGTGTGTTGATGGCTCTTCTCAGAACTTCCACCTCACAATCTGTTTCTTGAGCTTTTTTTTTACTCTCCCTTGTATGAAGAATACTGTAACAGTAATATAAAAGGACATAGTACAGTTATGTAAGATTTTACCATAACAGTAAATGTCCTTCTCTTCACTATTGCAGTATTCACTCCCTCCCTCCAGCTCCCTTGTGTTTATTCTGAGTTTTTTTTCATCTGGATGTGCATGAACTCCTTTGTCCTATGGTAACTGTTCCCTTCTGAGGCAGTTCAGTTTTAGGTAGTTGCATCCGTATGTCCCCTTTATGCCCTATTTTCTGTGTGGGGAGCAAAACATGTAATGTATGGTGCATACAAGATCTTTTTAAGGTTCTTTCATGTTGCCCAGGGTGAGACATCCCTTCTATGAAGAAAACTGCAACAGTGAAGAAAAGGACATCTACTGTTATGGGAAGATTTTATACAACTGTACTTTCTGTGCAGCTCAAATATTAGCTCATTCTATTTTGAACTGCAGCATAATGTGTACGCAGGTGTGTGCATGTGCGTGTGTGTGCACGTGTGTGTGCGTGTGTGCGTGCACATATGTGTGTGAGTGCATGTGGGTGTGCATGTGCATGTGTGTGCGCGCATGTTTGTATGTGTGTGTGCATATGTGTGTGTGTGTGTGTGTGTGTGTGTGTGTGTGTATGTGTGTGTGTGTGTATGTGCGTGTGTGTGTGTATGCGCGTGTGCGCATGTGTGATTGTGTCTGCACGCGTGTTTGTGTGTGCGTGCGCATGTCTGTATGTTTGCGCGTGTGCGTGTGCGCGCAAGTGTGTGTGTGTGTGTGTGTTTGTGTGTGTGTGTGTGTGTGTGTGTGTGTGTGTGTGTGTGTGTGTGTGTGTGTGTGTGTGCGTGCATGTAGGGTGGGTTGTAGGGTGGGGTCATTACTGCCAGTAACTGTCAAAAACAATGTTGCATTATTATTCTTCGGGAAAAGGGAACTAAATTGAAGCAGAAGTATTCAAAGTATTCAAACAGCAGGTTTGAATATACACCCATGTTGCAAATGCATAGGCGTTTTTAAGATGGGGGCCTGTTTGGTGACTGTTAAAAGCTACCTTAACCCATACCTCTCAGCTCTCCAGACATTCTCAGAATGTCCAGATTTTTTCGTCATAAAATTTGTGATTTACTGGCAAATCATTGAGGACTGAAGTCACTAAATCATGACAGTCAATTGAGTTTCAGACTTTATATCATTCAGAAAATGTATGGTAAAGCAAAATCTGATACTTCAGTAACTTTCTAAGTTTATAAGAGCAGTACTTAAAAACTGTCCCTATTTTCAGGCCTTTGTCCCCCCATTATTTTTGGCTTTGTCCAGATTTTTATTGCAAAGTGGTTGAGATGTCTGCGTCTGCCACATACATAATTATGCTTTTATTTTATAGCAGCCATGTATTACTGGGCACAGCCTGCAGGGATCTAATTTTAGCCAGAGGAACAGAATGTCTCAAATGTATCTTTCTCTATCTGCTAATTTTGCAGTTGCATAGCATCCAAGACCATGCAAAATATGTGTACATATTTTAATAACTCAAGCTACAGTACTCAGATTTCAGATGGTGTACTTCCTCGTGTGAGATTTAGGAGCAGGCATTCCTTTTACCATCACTGACTGAAATTAACGAAATGCATTTTTTGATATGTAATCGCTATGATAAATCACGGAGGATAAAGGGAATACATGGTGAAGCGGACCACATGAAGTTTTACTGAACCTTGCAGGGTTAAAATTTGTACATTTTACATTGCCTTGGGCCCCATGCACCTGTGAAATTAGCAAAGAAAAAGATACAGTTGATACATCCTGTTCTTGTGTACTGTAGCTTCAACTCTGAGAGCAATGTTTTTAGAATGTTTTTTTCTTAAACAGAGAAAAATCAGTAAAAAGATCAGCAGGCAGATTCAAACTGCAACGGTGCTTGCTGGGTTATGTGGATGTGGTTATGTGGATGCTTTTTCAAACCGTCTGCTTTATCTCACTGAAGTTTGGAAAACGGTATGGAATTTATGATTGCATGAAATAATAAAAACTAAGCCAGGAACTTTCTTTTTCCAAGTGGATGGAAAATGCATGGTATTTGAATATTATGACACTGAAATGAGGCACATCTTTATGGAGTGCAATCTATTTTCCTACGTACTTGCTTATGCAAAAGGCAAGTGGTTTCTAGCTCCCTAAATTATATGTACTGATAAGGCAGTTTAGAGCAGAGGATTAAGCCTACAATCTAATGAGCTTTGTTCACAGTTTGATTCCCCCCACTGTCTTCTGCCTGACACTGAGCAAGTCTTTTAACCAAACAACGCTCCCAGGTCTGTCTTGAAATGAGGCTTATACTTAATGGGTTTCCTTGATAGCAAGCAAATAAATAAAATGTGTTAACTCCCCTACAAGGCTTCATAAGTAAAAAATGGTAAAACTATACTGAATTCTGTCTACAATTAGTTGGCAATGCACTGTCCTGGGCTTTTTTGGTAGGACAGTCTCTTGGCTTAACGTAGAAAAATACGAGTTAAGAAGAATGACAATAATATGGAAAGTTATGAAATCATAGATTTGAAGAGTGTAGTTTGCAAATATTACTAATACTTGCAGTATAAGGAATAGTTTGCGATGAAATGTTATGGTTTTATTTCATTAATTTCATTTTTTAATTATTTATAGTGTTACATATTATGCATGTGTGGATTTCATTATTAAATGTTATTATTTTGCTGTAATTCTTACTATTAGTTTAAAAAGGTAAAATTGGACAAAAGATACTTAAAATAAAAACACTGTTCCCATCAGTACAGGTTGATTGCAGACAGGGTTGCCAGATGTCCCGATTTGAGTGGCATTGTCCCAGGATAATCAGCCTGATCCCGAGTCTCACAGTGCCGGTTTAAATCCCAGAGAAACAGCCCTCTGCTTTTTTTTTTGATTGGCCTGTATACCAGCATACGAGCCAATCAAAAATCGCTAAATACAGAGCTGCTGGTGTTTAACGCAGAACATCAGGCAGTTCCGCATTAAACATAGCTCCATTTTTCGACTTTTTTGATTGGCTCGTATCAAAAATCAAACATTTTTTTTTTTTTGGTCCTCACTTTGTCCCTACCCGGCCAGTCGGAAATCTGGCAATCCTGATTGCAGAGCAGACTCACAACCTGACAGCTGATATTATTCTTTACTGTGTCAGCGTTTTGTTTTGTGTTTGGTCTGCTACTTAGTGTAAGAAATAAATCCTTAAACAGTAGTGATAATGATGTAAAGAATCTGACCAGTTACTGGTGATGTCATAGAGGGATGGAGCCTTAACCCAGATGACTTAACAACAGCTAGTGGCTTGGGTGTTGGATGGAGGGAGAGCTGGGAAGGAGCAACTTTGCCAGCTCACCCACTCTGGGGTGGGGGGTCTGCCTGTGATGAAGGCAAATCACCAGTAATGATGATGTGCCATAATCATGAGCAGACTGCCACTAATGCTATAGCATCTGTGTGTGGGGAGTGGGGGGTAGACCTAACTGACATAGGATCATAAGTTACTAGGCTAATGGCTCTGGGGCCCTTTACAAGCCTAGCCAAGAGTTTATCCCCAAAAAGAAACCTCAGTCAGCACCTGTCACCCCTGTCAATGAGGGTCACAGGTGGAACCTTGGGAAAAATTTGTGGTTTCCCATCCTCTCATTATGGTTGTTCTTGAAGAGGGTCAGCGAGGTACTCTGTTTCACGTGCATGGGAAATCTATTCCAAAGACGGGACAGCCTCTGGAAGACAAACCTGTTTCTCTAGCAGGTTTTTTTAATGTCACATATTAGATTTAGGCCTTTTGAGTGGGTAATGCGCGAGGAGTTAGACATGGATCTAAAGCATGTCTAGTAGGTCCAGGTCTGAAATTGCCTTGTAGGGGAGACACAGATCACCTCTGAGCAACTTGTACATTACCAAGTAGAGTGATAGTGATTTGAGCCTGTCCACATAGGACAGGTGTTGGAGGCCATGGATTCTCTTTGTGAGGTATTTCTGTGGCCTTTCCAGTTGGTGCAGATGTTTGGAGAGGTACATACCAAATGGGGTGTTATACTCAATTATTGGTCTAATGAGGGAGGCGTATAGAGAGGTAATAACCTCTTTTTTTCTGGATGCAAGCCCTTTACTTATGAAATGAACCAAATAAAAGGCTTTTCTGACCACTGCCGCTACATGATTGTCATTTGTGAGATTGTTATCTACCTGAGTTCTCAGGTCTCTCACCACTGGTTGAGTGTTTACAGGTTTGCCATTAATTTGGTAGTCAGTAAGGGCCATGTGTTTGCTGAATGGTACGAAGATGCATTTTTTTGTGTTTAGCTTGTGGCCATGACTTTGCCACCAGTCATTAGTTGCTGTGAGACCTTCTAGCAGTATGTTAACATCATTTGGGAAGTCAATGACAGCACCCAACTTACAGTGATCCACACACTTGGGCAGCCAGGCCTTTTGTCTTTGCCTGGACCACCAAGAAGTAGATGCCAAACAGTAAGAGTCCCAGGACAGATCCCTGGGGAACTCCACTAGTGACAGGTCTGCTATCGGAGGTGGAGGCGCCTATTTTGACATTGGTGATATGTGTGACATCTGTGTGTGGGACTGGGGGAGGTATGGGCCTAACTGACATTATATGTGATGATACATGTGACATCTGTATGTGGGGCTGGGGGAGGAATGGACCTAACTAACAGTATATGTGGTGATGCCTGTGACATCTGTGTGTGGGGGTGGGGGGAGGTATGAACCTAGCTGATATTATATGTGGTGATATGTGTGACGTGTGTGTGGAGGGGTGGGGGAGATATGGACCTAATTGACATTATTATTTTTTTATTTTATATTTATTGACATTTGTTGCCCGGGAAAGTCCACTGGGTCAGAAACCCATTTTCAGTGGAGGCCTGGGGAGAAAACCTCCACAGGTAATAAAAAATCATTATATGTGGTGATGCGTGTGACATCTGTGTGTGGGAGTGTGGGGAGGTATGGACCTAACTGATATAAGTGTTGATACAAGTGACATCTGTGTGTGGAGGTCTGGACATAACTGACATTATATGTGGTGATATGTGTGACATCTGTGTGTGGGGGTGGTGGGAAGTATGGTCCTGACTGACATTATATCTGGTGATATGTGTGACATCTATGTCTGGGGGTGGAGGCAGGTATGGACCTAACTGACATATGTGATGATACATGTGACATCTGTGTATGGATTGTAAGGGTGGATGTATAGACCTTACTGTCATTATAAGTCATGATGCATTTGACATCACTAGGTCCGCCCCATTAGGGAGTACCAAAAAATTGCCCTGGTGTGCAGGATTAGGGTACGTGATACTGAGGTTGCTCAATTCGACTTCCCAAAGCCAACCCCATTGGTGGAGTCCCAGAAGCAGGCGATAAATGGCACAGTTGAGCAGCTGATGGTTAACTGGGGGGGCATGCAAATGGGGGAACAACAATCTGAAAAGTGTTGCAAAGAGCCTTCATCTGACTGTAGTTCTTCTCTAAACCTAAATCCCAGCTCTACTCCTTGTATGAAATCATATGTGGGGAGAACCCCTATGAGTTTTCAATGCCATACCAGTGCTGTAACCAGTGGCGGCTGGTGACTTCAAATCAAAGGGTGGCTGCAGGAAATAGCTGAATGGGTGGGGACAATGGGAAGGGGTGCAGAAAACTAGAAAGGGGAGGAGCTATGCTCAAAACCACAAAAACTGTAACTTTAATTATATACGCTGCCCTGGGTGCCAAACTGTCATTATGAGAGCCCAATCAAGACAAAATAAAGTGCAGAAGAAAGAAAATATTTCAATACATTGGCTGCATGACAGCTTACTTAATATCTAGATGGAAACAAAAAGGTTGTGAGGCATGAAAAAATAAATCACTTTTTAAATACATTACTGGAATTCCAGTCAAAATCAAGTATAAGAAAAACAAGCAGCACTCAACTCAAACCACTTTTCCTTGCACTGCAGTTCTAATTATAATTTATATTCAGCTTTATTAAAGTACCAAGTAACATGCTGAAAGTAGCAATCTCTGAAAGTAGCAATCTCTGTGATACCCCCACTTGTAAAAATGTTTCTTATCCAAAAAAGACCTGCTGCCTCACAACTATCTACTTGTTTCATGGGGAAAACATGATCAAAATAAAAAATGAAACGCAAACAAGAAACAAGCTCAAGATACATTGCTTAAAGGAGTACTGCACAGGTCATGAACCACACACGATTGATTGGCATTCTGTTTAGTTTACAGGTAAAGCCTGCAAAGATGACTGCAAGTCTCCAACAAATGTAATGAGCTTCTTAAAATAATTTAATCCTGTCCTTTATTTCAAATACTGTCATATACATTTCAATACCCAAGGCTTATACGTTATCTAGTTATGTAAGTATTCTCTGCATGGCAACAACAGAAAGGCTTTCAATGTTGGCAGTTGTTTAACAGTATGCTTATTAAAGATTACTTGCATCTTACAATCTCAGACAACCTTACCTGATGGTCATTAAAGCATTGCTACTTAAACACAGAGCAACAGGCACTTTCTGAATAATAATAAACATAAATCAATAGTATAAAATATGACAGAAACCAGAGCTTTCTGCAAAATCAAGGACAGATAAAAAGCCACTGTAGTACTTGTGTCTACCTTGGATGGGGGGATACTCTGCACATTTACACTACATAGCTGCTCCTTGCCTTGCTTGGACACATCCAGAGTCACTACATTGGGAAGTGGGGTGCAACAAGAATGTCACAATTTGAAATGTCTCTGGCTGACTGTGATGGCCCTGACAAATTTGTCATACCTCTCAACCTCAGAGCAAGAAATCTGGACAAAGCCATACATAGAACTGGACAAAGGCCCAAAAATAAGGACAACTATAATTTTTATTGTATTTATGCTTTTTTCCAGTAGATGGCAGTGGACCACAGTAGTTTAGCCTACTAATGTGTTATTAATTTTATCAATAGCCTTTTTTTCAATAGTTTAATTATTATTAAAAAGAGAGTGTAGAGTAAGCTGCACATTATACATTTTAACATTCTATTTCATTTCATATTTTACATACTTTTAATATTGTGTTCACAGATATTTGGTTTGTGACTTATTGGGGAGTCACTTTAAGTTTTTTTAAATGTTAAAAGCCTTTGTTAATTGACATCATTACAATTGGCCCTGGTTGGCTAATTATACAATTTTATAATTACAAAGGTATATAAAGAGGGTTTTAATGAGCTAAGCCTTTTTGGTTTCTGATGAAGACGTTTGAAAACGTACTTTCAGTGAAAAGCGTTTGTGGCTTTGAATAATGTTCTCATTCCCTCATTTGGATCTCCAGAGCAAACTTTTGTGTGGTTTACAACTTTTAAATATCGCTCTTATAAACTTTGAAAGATAGTAGAATAGTAGGTCTTGCATTAGTATGAATTTTTAAATGGCGTGACATCTGAAACTTAAATGTCTGTCATTATTTTCTAACTTCAGTCTTTAATGATTTGCCGCTAATTTGCCAAAAAAACACAATTTTATGAAAACGGACCGAGAAATGTGATGCAAAAATATAATAGCCACACAATACAGCTGGGAACCCGTCAAAGAAGGAGCACTTTTTTACTATTAGTACTGTTAACTTCAGCAGCTGACAAAATAAAAAAATCTACATGCATTTATGAAATAAAAGTAATCTATAACTTTAATTATTACAGTTATTTATTAATTGTAAACCCTCCACATTTTCTTCCAAAATTGCCATTTTGCGGATGGATTATTAGAGGAAGAGCAACATTTTGTGCCAAAATCAGGGATAGTTGAGAAGTTTGGATATGCCTAATTCTATAAAGCAATTTATATGCACGTACCTCTCAACCTGTTAATGCAGGAAATCTGGACAAGGCAAAATATATTGGGGGAACATATAAACAGTACTAAAAATTGCTCTTGTATAAACTGAAACAGTTGATAGAATAACAGGTCTTGCTTTAGCATGCATTTTTCTGAAGGTTATTAAGAATGAAATTCAGTTTCTGTCATTATTTAGTGACTTAATTCTAAATGATTTGCCAGAAAACCGCACATTTTATGAGGAGCAAACCAAAAATAAGAAGCAAAAATCTATTCATTCTAAAAATCTGGACAGTTGAGAGGTATAGTTTAGCTGGGGCTGTCTTTGAGTTTGCCACTTTTCCCCACTCACAAAATCATGGTCGAATGGAGCCTCCTCCCTGCAGCCATTCCAATGAACCATTACTTGGCTATTTCACCCCATTTACCATAAACACTAATGTGCATACTGCTTCACTTCTACGATTATATGGACTTCATTCGAAAGTTATATTTTGCATTTTACAGCACAAACACTAATAGATATCTGCTAAACAAAGCAATGCACTCTCACAATGAAAACAGACTTAGCATTAAAACTTCTCTTCCCTTGAAACTCACATTCATTGAAACAGCATTGAAACCCACATTCAAAGAAAATACATTTTGCCAGTGGCAGATAAAGATTAACTTTGGGCTGTTTTCAAATCACAGACCCCTTGCACACGAAACATACACATGCTCTTTGATACACCTTCCTGATTGTATTAAATTATATTCCTTGCACAATACAGTAGAGCTTTAGATGGCATTTTAATTTTTTTGTTTTGAACATTTTTCCATTAATCAATGAAACAAAATGCATGCACCAATAACAACAAAACTGTCCAATTCAGAACATTTCCATCATAAAAGTCTACTCAAACTTCTACAGTCCACCAATATCAGTAAATATGCACAATCTCTGAAGAAGTAAAAGTCATTTAAATAATTCCACATTAAAGAGATCTGTAACTAATGAAGAGGTTGCTGCTAGCAAACAACTTTATATTTCATTGTTTCATCTACAAATAAAGTGCCTGTTTCCCTTTGAGGAATAACTTGCCTATGTTACACTAAAAAAATGATAAGCTAGTAATCATGCAATAGGGAATGGATGGTAAACTGATAACAGGTTCATAGTTACTAGGTATGATCACAAAAAAGGACTGCAGCATCCACCCCCTTTGCAACACAGTACAGTATCAGCAATGCATCTATCTATTGTGGGAGTAGAACCCACAGCCTTCTGCATCAAAAGCAAGCACACTACCTGTTGTGCTGTTAACAATGCAATCAGACACAGCATAAACAGCACTAAACTTTTGCTCCCCTGCAGCTCTCATCTCCTTGTAAAATCTACTCAACACCCAACTGTATCTCTGAACTTTGCGGCACAAAAAATCTGGAAAAAGCTAAAATTTATTGGGGGGGGGGGCAAAAGCCTAAAAAACAGGGAGACATTTTAAACATTGCTTGTATAATGTTGGAAAGTTGCTAGAATAAAATGCTATGTTACCACCATACATTTAACTGCCAAGTCTTGAACCCAGGACCCTGTGCAAAACAGTCAGAGCAACATACCGAAATGCCAAACCAACTGTTTTGTAAAAGAGAGGAAGACTGAAACTTAAATGGCTACCATTTAATGAATTCAGTTCTCACCATAGCTGTCAGCCTCTTAGCACAAAACACCTGAACAAAGCCAGTAATGGGGGAATACAGCCCCCAGACATATTCAGTGAATTCAGTTCTCACCATACCTCTCAACCTTAGCGCAAAAAATCTATACCAAGCCAATAATGGGGGAATACAGTCCCAAAAATAGGGACAAATATCAAATATCCAGCCTATAAACTTAGAAAATTGCTAAAATAAAATGTTTTGTATTACCATGCACTTTCTGAAGAATATGAAGTCTGAAATTCAAATGCTTGTCATTTTTGTTCATTTAACATTTGTTAACCAGGAAAGTCTGACTTGGAACAAAAGCCAATTTTCAGCAGAGGCCCAGGGAGAAACACTCCAGACAGATCTATGTAAGATGGGAGGACATCAGAGCACACATAGGAAACCCACACAAACACAGGGAGGACATGCAGACTCCACACAGAAGGCACCCCAGCCAAGAATCCGACCAGAGAACCTGTAGCTGTCAGGCAACAATGCTACCACTGCACTACTGACTGTATAAAGGCACAAAAATACAGAAACCACAGATTTTATGAGGAACATAACATAAATATGAGGCAAAATCTGCCAGTTTTTTACAAATCGCGGTGGGTAGGGAATTCAGGCTCTTGCCACCTGGGCTCAAGGTACAGGGTTCAAGCCTGTATTATTCTCTACCCACCATCATATAGCAACTGGGGCATTACACACACACACACACACACACACACACACACACACACACACACACACACACACACACACACACACACACACACACACACACAAACAACAAATTCCTTCCTTGCAGTTCCATACTGTACAACAGGCAGCACATGTCCTTAGTAAACTCCAAAGTCTGTTGTATTACACACCAAATTCCTTCCTTGCAGTTCCATACCATAAGGCAGCACTTTTCCTTAGTAAACTCCAAAGTCTATAAAATGAGAGCAAATCCGTACCATGCAAAAGCCCATGACAAGAGCAGAGCAGTCCTTCCCACGAGAGCAGAGCAAGCAAGTTGGGTGCTACCCAACCTGAGAATGTTGTAGTCCGATCCCCTTCCAGTCTATGCAGTTGTAACTGCATAGACTTCTGGGATAGTGCTGCTGCTAAATGCTCTCTTCATAATTTGGACTGCTGGTGAGACAGTCTGGATTCTGTGCGCATGTTCCAGACTGGTTCACCAGATATCAGGAAATGCCCCGAGTGCATATGCGAGATGTTCTGCGAATCGCGTTTGTTTTTATTTTATTAGTTTTTATTTTATTTTATTTTTTGTTTTACAGCTGGAGGGGGTTACAGTCCTGCAGTCCAATAGCATGAGCCACCCCTGGCTGTAACTATAGTGACCAGTCATAACACCAGGATTGGGTAATGAGATTCTGATTCAATGTAAATGAACCTCATTAACTTTTCTTGCTGCAGTCCAACAGCTGCCAGGTTCATAGCATAACCTCTGTGATAACCTAAATCCAGGCATCCTCACTTTACAGCCAAATGTTGGCCATAATAATGTATCCATGGCAAGAAACATTTTGTTTAGCATGCAGTTTTGGTATGATAGGAGAGTACAGTGTTGCCATTTTATGGGGCTGCACTACAGAGGCACTTTTCAAATTTCTTAAAGAACTAGTTTTGAGTTCATCACTAGTACTGTAAGTGGACTATCAGGGACAGGTTTAAGTGCATATAGCAAATGTACACTGCTACATTAGGCTATGACTGCTACATTAGGCTATGACCAGTACCTGCCACACTCACATAAATTTCACACTGTCCAGCTGGAGAGCAGAGCAATAATCACTGACATCCCAGGATTCTTCCTTCATGTCTGTCCCAGGTCAGTGTCTTACAGTGTTATCTTGCCAGTAGTAAATGACTCTTGGCTTGTAATATTTCTCATTCTTAAAGTGATAGTTATCTCCAGCAGGGTTAATAATATCCTTTTCAGTGTCACCCCTCCTTTCTGCTACTGTGATAACACACTGACACAGCCAGACCAGTCTGACACTATAAGATCACAGCTGTAGAACTCTCTTAAGATAAGTCAGGCACATCATATAGTTGTATGGTTTGTGTAGCCAAAAGCAGTTTCTCTTTAAAGTACATGTGATGCCCCATCACCGGACCAGTAATCAAGAAGCCTCAATCCTCACCACTAGCTACACTGGGGGATGTTCACTGTGAGGATGACAAGTACACACACAGTACTTTGAAATTCAGCTCTCTGCATCACGTGCAATTTCCCTTAAGAGCAAACAGAGACCACAGTCAATCCGGGGCTGGTTTCTCACTCTTTCTCCAGATCCTCAATAAGTCTCCCCACTGGCACAGCTATAGAGTTAAGATTTCAGCTGAGTGACCAAGCTAAGACCTCCAGCACCCTGTCTCTCCAACCAGTGCTTCGTGTCCCTGATCAAGTAGCTGACACACACAATCTTTGAAGTTTGATTTACACCCACACATGCCGTGGAATGTCTGGCACAGGTTTACTAGCTATGCCCCCATCTGCTCAGATTGTAAGGTAGTTATTACTGCCACCAGTCACTCCTTATTAGCTACTTTAAGGCCCTTAACAAAGGGTGTCCATTCTTACTGTGAAATATTAATATTAATACAAATGGTAGTTTGACCAAGAGCAAGACTATGAGGAGTGGCCTACAGAGTGTTCACCAAATAAATATGCAAGTGCTCTCAGAACTTAAATATCTCTGCACAATGAAAGGTTTAAATATATTTAATAATAAATACTACAAGAACAAGATGATACTATATATGTAGTCACAGTGACATCAGAGGTCAAAACCACAGGAAATATTTAAAACAACATTGCAGGACAGTCTCAAATAAATAAAGAAAGGTATCTAAACTAAGCTTTTCTATATTCCTGACTGAATCTAAGAAAATGACTATAACCTAAGAACTCACTAATAGAGCAAGGCAGATGTGATGAATGGATCTTCTAGCTGTTGTCAGGTCTTAAAATGCAAAATGCTCTGTCTCACTAAGAGACTTCTCAAAATAGTATCTCAAATATTACTGTTGGGATAACTTGCAGAATGACATAATTTCTTGTCATCTGACTGCTAGTTCCCAGGACAAACAATTGATGAAGCTGGCAGTATTTAGCATCTACCTGTAAAAATATACAGAGAAGAGCTTCTCCTCAGATCTCTGGCAGATGCTGAAAGTCATAAAGCAATTGCATTCCTTCATGCTTTCAAGGCTAGTAATTACTTTACCTTAAAGACAATATAGAAAGTTTCCTTGTACAGACATTGTGTCTCTTGCTGCATTGAAAACTGAAAGAATATATGACCATTTATACAGTGTTAGAAAATTTAGCCAGGATAATGAGTTAGCCAAACATATTCAAGAATGCCCTGAGCACGAATTTAAATTTTGGGTGTTAGACCAAGTTCCAGCAAATATGAGGGGAAGGCCAACTGAATTAGAACTTGATAGGCTCGAATTAATATGGCAAATAAGTTTATATGCATACAATGACCCAGGCTTGAATGAAATGTGCTCAATTATGCCTCTACTAAAAATTAAAAGTCTGTGTAGGTAGTTTATTAAGTTTTTTAAATGTTTTTTACAACAAGGCTAATTTCATCTTATAACTTTATGAGATGTGAAATGTGTTTCTACTGCTGAAGTATTTCTGTATTTTCAAGTATTTTAAATTTTTTAAATAATGTTATGTATTTTTTTATTATTCATACTAATATTAGTAACTTGCAGTTGATAATAATAGTAAGGTCTATTTTTCTTAACACTATGCTGTATGAACTTATATAGTTGTCAATGTTCTTTAATTGATTTTAACCATTCAAGCTCAAAGGGTAATATAACTTTACACCTTTAGAGCTGATATCACCTGACTAATTTGAAGCAGTATTTAAATGCTTTTAGTGGTTGAATAATTCATCTGAAGAAGTTCAAGGACTGTATTTGAACGAAAAGCGCTTCATGGAATAAAGGTCTGTAGCTCACAGCGAAGGTTGCCTGTCATGTTTTGGTTGCAGTTGTTTTATTGTTTTCGTGAATTTTTGGTTTGTTATTATGGCAACCAACCAGCCGAGTGCTACACCAGAACTGTTTCCATTATCAGAAAATGAAATAGAAGAAGAGCATACGCTTACTAGCGTTGTATATGCCTTGTCTCAGTAAGTTAAAAAATTGTCCGACAAAGTGGAAATGCTTAGTGTTTTACACAGTAAGCATTTCGACCAGCAGCAGCAGCAGCATATTCCTGGTACGTTACCAAGAAGTATACCCTCAACTTCTGGAGCGGTTACTTCGAATGTAAACCAACTATCAGAAGCTGGCGGTTCTTGCAGCCAGCGTCCAGTTGTATTGTGTAATTCAGGAGGACCGATAACATCTTGGTCGATACCGAATGGACAGATAAACAACTCTAATGTGTCTTTTAATGGTCAGACTAACTTGAATGCTAGCGGCCAGGAGGTTATAAATGATGGCGGAATTAATTTCAGAAGAACAGCTGATCAACCGCAGAATGCTTCAATCCCAGGGCTTATTTGTATTCCAAACCTCAAGGACTGGTTAACATCACCTATGTTTATGTAAATTAATAACAGCTTATCTACTGGAATTAATCTGGATAGGGATGAAGTTAATATTTTGAATCTACTCAATGACTTTGACCATACTTTACTGAAATACAAAAAATTAAAATTAGAGGTTGAATATTTCTCAGAATGTATCCAACTGCAGTTAGTCCCTAAAGGCTTGCGCATTTGCCAATATCCAACAGGGCTGGTTGCACAATCCCAATTCCATATGGACCTTGTGAAATTATTTAATAAACAGGGCTCGGAATTATTGGACTTAATGAGCAAGAATTATAACATAATGGTTGACGAATTAAATTATGAAAGTATGGTTTTGGATGCTAAAATTAAATCACATCCTGATTTTGAAAGATATAAATATGAATATATTCATATCTTTCAGACAATTGATTCGTATATGATAAGAGCCAAGTCGATTAAATGTAAGAAATTGGAGCGGGACCGTTTACAATATCAAAATGGTACCGCATACCCTTGTCCATCGCCAGCACAGCAATGGAAAACAAAGAGTAGTACTGTAGCATTTCTTGCTAATAGTCAAACTAATTCATCACCACATGACCAACAACAAGGGGTGAATATGAGGGAAATGAATATGGAAAATGTGACTGTAGAGTCTACGAATCAGTATGACATCATAGACTCCCCACCAATTACTTCTCCAAATGTTTCAACTAATGACTCTGGTCCACATAGAAGTGAACATTTACAGAACCAAAATTCCAACACTAACGGAATTAGTGGTAGGACTAACAATAAACAGTGGTCCAATAACCAACAAGGCTTTCAGAGGGGGAGAACACAGAACAGATGGAACCAACAGAAGAAACACAGCAAATGGCGATAACTGAGGATTGTATATATAATAAATTCTCAGTTACCACGAATTCCGAAGGGGATTTTTCTGTTTAAAACTTCTCCTCAGTAAATGTTCACACTGATCTAGTAAATGTATTGGCAAAAGGCCTCACCTTTGTACCATCAAGAGGGTTGGATGTCACCAACCATATAATAGATCTTAAAATATATGTTAGGAAATTAAACTTACAGATATTGTTAGGTAATATGAATAGACTGCAATTAGATCAATATAGAATTCCTAGCATTTTCAATCCACTGCTACATAACCTACTGTATACCTTTGAGAAAGTATGCAAATTAGATTTTAGATACTATAATGTATGGAAAAAGGCATTAATTTCAGAGGGGAATTTAACTAGTTATGAACAGGAATGTATTGAATTTTTGAAACAGTCTAAGGTCAGAATTATGAAGCCTGATAAGGGGGTGGATTAGTATTTATGGACCCAATTGACTATGAGAACAAAATTGAAGCGTTGTTAGCATCTGATTCTTATACAAAAGCTTTGATCAATGAATATAATCAAGCCAATCAGAGAATAAAAATATATATTAATGATTTATTCACTGAAGGGAGAATTGATTTGAATATGCTTAATTACATGATTATACCAGCACCTATAGCATCTACGATTTTTGGAGTCCCCAAAATTCATAAAAATCTGATTAATCCCCCCCTTAGATCAATTGTAGATGGCAGAAATTCTGCAACCTATGCATGCGCAAAGGTAGTTGATTCAATACTTTAAAAATATGTAACTAAGGAGGCAGGAATATGTAAAGACTCGTGGTCATTCTTGGAGAAGATGAATGAAATAGAATTTGACGATAAATGCAATTTTCTTACAATTGATGTAAGAGATTTATATACATCAATACCTCAAGATCTAGGTATCGAGTGGGTTTCCCTCAACCTTAAAAATAAGGGTGCTTCACTAACAGAAATATCACAGATAGAAGAATTACTGGATATTGTTTTATCACATAATTATATCTATTTCAAAAACAACTTTTACCATCAAACAAAATGAGTGGCAATGGGGTCCCCATGTGGTTTTAGTTTCGCCAATTTGGTAATGTACCACTGGGAATACAATTATGTATTTAGTATAGACCACATAAAGTCAAAATAGCATATTTCACCCGATTTTTAGATGATATATTCATTCTTTTTAAAGGTAATAAGGATCAAGCTGAAAGTATGGTGGAATATTTTAATCAGACTACTGAATTTCTGGAGTTTACATATAATTTTCATGAAAAGGAAATAGCATATTTAGACAATCTATTGATTAAAAATGCTGTTGATAACAAGTTTGAAGCAAAGATATATAGAAAACCTTCTTATTCTAACACATTTCTCCACTTTTCAAGCGCGCACCCTTTCCGACAAAAAAAGTCGGTGGTTAAAGGACAGTTGATAAGGGCATCACGCATGATTATTAGAGAAGATTAATTTTTATCCAAATGTAATCTGTTAAGACAAATGTTCATTAAAAGAGCATAGCCTGATGGTCTTTTAGATAAAATTAAAACTGAAGTGATAGATAAAAGAGTTAGTGGAATGTATAAACCTATCCTTGATCAAAATGGAATGGACAGTAATTTAGCAGAGATGTATTCTAATAATACTCCAGAATTAATACAGGAAATATTATCTAATGACAATAGAGTTAGCAATACAAATGTAAATTTTGTTATTAAATTTAACATGGATTTTCAATATATTAGGAATATAGTATGTAAAAACTGGAATATCATTACACAAGACAAGGACCTATTAGAAAAATTAGGACCAACTCCTAAATTTGTTATGAAAAGAGATAGGAATTTTAAAAATGTATTTGAGAATATCCAAAATACGCATATTAAATATAAGGGCATGCAACAATGTTTTGGATGCCCTTATTGTAAATACATTCAAGTGGGATCATCAATAGCTATTCACAATAGGAAAGTACTGTACAGTAGAGGTAAATATAATTGTAACTCTAAAATGGTCATTTATTTAGCTAAGTGCCAATATTGTCCTAAGCATTATATTGGCAAAATAAAACGGAGACTGAGGGACAGAATATATGACCATTTATACAGTATTAGAAAATTTAGCCAGGATAATGCATTAGCCAAACATATTCAAGAATGCCCTGAGCACAAATTTAAATTTTGGGTGTTAGACCAAGTTCCAGCAAATATGAGGAGGGCCAACTGAATTAGAACTTGATAGGCTTGAATTAATATGGCAAATACGTTTATATGCATACAACGTCCCAGGCTTGAATGAAATGTGCTCAGTTATGCCTATACTAAAAATGAAAAGTCTATGTAGGTAGTTTATTAAGTTTTTTAAATGTTTTTTACAACAAGACTAAATCCATCTTATAACTTTATGAGATGTGAAATGTGTTTCTGCTGCTGAAGTATTCCTGTATTTCTGTATTTTCAAGTATTTTAAAATTTTTAAATAATGTTAGGGTTTTTTTTATTATTCATACTAATATTAGTAACTTGCAGCTGATAATAATAGTAAGGTCTATTTTTCTTAACACTATGCTTTATGAACTTATATAGTTGTCAATGTTCTTTAATTGATTTTAACCATTCAAGCTCAAAGGGTAATATAACTTTAAACTTTTAGAGCTGATATTACCTGACTAATATGAAGCAGTATTTAAATGCTTTTAGTGGTTGAATAATTCATCTGAAGAAGTTCAAGGATTGTATTTGAACGAAAAGCGCTTCATGGAATAAAGGTCTGTAGCTCACAGCGAAGATTGCCAGTCGTGTTTTGGTTGCAGTTATTTTATTGTTTTCGTGAAAAACTGAAAGATACCATCTTTTTTGGCCTACCCATAAAGTAATTTAATTTCAGTTATTTTTCTGAAGTTAACCTCCTGTATTCCACTTTCCAGTGTTAAAATATACACATTTAAACAGTTACAATAGTGCATGTACATTTCTGTTCTCTTCCAGTAGAGCACACTGTGGCTACATTTCAAACAGCACTCTGCAAATACCCTTTTCAACATACGCGTCTGTACAAGCAGGTTGATATACACATGACATACAGTTCTAATACATTCGTAACACAAGCATTTTGTGTAAATAATTACAATATTCACGAATAACATATAATTATTTACAAAATTCCAGCTAGCTGGGCTGACAGTATCTCCTTTCATCACACGACAGATACCAGCAATTAAAGACTATACATTCTGTGTAATTACGTTTACACAATTCAATAAAGAGCCATCATTGTGCTTTTATAATGTAATAAAGTGTTTTGCTTAAAATTATGAAAAGCATGCTGGTAATTAAATATTCAGAAAGCATGCATGCTTTTTAATAACAGTCATTGAACAATTGTCTTCAGAAAAAATACTCCTTACTCTGTAGCTGCTCTCTTTATCTCTGTCGTATAACTAAAATATAACCAGAACAAACTGAAAATGTGTGAATTCCCACAAAAGCTGAAGAATACAGGCTAATTAAACAAACATGTTTTTACTGTGTCCATGAGAAGCAGGTTCTTTCTAATAGGTCCTTAGAGACGTTTGCTCTTACTCTCTTTTTTTCTGTTTTGTGGGAGAAGTTTCTTCAAGGATGATTCATGTTTATAGCCTTATTCAGTGTTCACCAGCACAGGAGAGAAGAGTGAATCTAATTGAACTATAGATCTTGGATGCAAGTGTCACATCATTTGATAATTCAGATGGAGGTGTCTGCCATAGCTTTTTGTTCTCTGATTCTTGTGTAAACACGGATGAAGGGCCCCTGAGGCCATGCTATATTTCCTGTAGAAATGGCAGCTTTAATATAAGACATTAAGGGATATAGTATAAAAAGTTTTTCATGAGAACTAATTAAAACTGTTATGCTGGCAAGGGGTGTGTGTGTGACAAGAGACATGACCTTTCTTCATGGAAGGTGACTAAATAACATGTAATGATGAAAGTGTAGTCTAACAAGAGACATCTTATTTATTCAGGGATGGCGGCTACCTGTCTGCAGCTCCTGAGAGGTGCATTAATAATAAGGTGCAAGTCATCTCCATAGGAAGGATGGATAATGTTAGAGATGTGGAGAGAGTCCATCCTGGTATTCCTAGATGTGGAGAAAGCATGTGACAAGGTCCCCAGAAAACTGATTTCACTTTAAAGACTGGTGGTCCTAACGTTGGCTATGTACAAGGTCCCAATGACATAAGTACAAACAATGATCAGCCTCACAGAGGGGTTCCCAGTTCAAGGGGGTGTACATCAGGGTTCAGCCCTAGCAAATATGTGAGATGGATGCAATCAGCTAAGCTGCTGTATATACAAATGATGTGGGATTACATGCAGAGTCTGAACAGAAACTTCAAAATGTAATGGGTGGGGGTGGAGTGCAAAACTGAAGCCACATGGCATGAAACTGCGTATAGACAAGACACTGGTCATGACAGCAAGTGCAGAAAATCAGAAGACGATGAAAACTGGGAAAGAAGGTAAAATAGTAATTAACAGCTTCATGTATCTGACAGATGTGGCTGAGGAGAAGAGAAATGTGAATAAGGTGGCCAGAGACAGAATCAGAGGAGATGCAGCCAACTGACACACAGTGCTGGGGTAGCATGTGACAGATGAATGCCAAAGAAGCTGAGAAGTAAGGTGAACAAAACCAGTGGTGCGATTCATACTATTGTATAGTATGGAAACCTGGGCAGTAATGGCAGAGCAGCTGAGAAAACTGGAATTGATACAGGTGTGATAGAACGCACTTTGTGAAACTGATGAAGAAATGTTGATATCAGAACAGAAGCCAATTTAGTTCAATTTGCAAGGAAGGTCAACGAGAATAGATTACAGTGGTGTGGAACAGGTGCAAGAAATCTGAAGACGATTCTGTAAATAAAATTTTGGAGAGACAGGAAAAAGGCAAGAGAAAATGAGGATTTCAGGTAAGGGGATGGATTGCATGAAAGAAGACCTATAGCAGTCAGGCACGACCATCAAAAAAGGCACAAGGAACAAGAAACTAAGGGTAATGCTGCTAAACGCCAGAAGTCTTAACCTCAAGATGCACACACTCAAAGCTCTCCTCAGTATGGAGAACATTGATATCTGTGCAGTGACAGAAACCTGGTTCAAGGCTCCAGAGAGCACCCCAGCACTACCAGGCTATACCTCATATCATGCTTTTTCGGCCCCAAAACCCGGACCGAACCACAAAAGGAGGGGGAGTTTCCATATTTATCAAGGATATCCACACCTCCAGGTTAGTGGCATTGCATGAAGTATCGGAGACCATCCATGTGCAACTAACGGTGGGCAAGACTGCTTTTCAGTTTATAGCATCCTACAGACCACCCACTCAAAGTCAGGAATCCCATTCTGCTTTCCTGAAAACATTGGAGAACATGAAGATCTCTCCGAACACCATTATATTGGGCAACTTCAACTACCCAAACATTGACTGGAAGCACTACTCAAGCCCCAGCACCTTAGCCCAAAGATTCCTGGAAATTATAAACTCAAATGCTATGGAACAACTAGTCACCACTCCCACAAAAGGGGACAACATACTAGACCTGATCATTACCAACATGGGGACTCTATGCTCCACACCAGAAGTATATCCCTCATTGGTAAGATCAGACCATAAATTAATTTCACTGGATGTCCACATCCTGACCCCACCCCCAGCCCAGAAAACCACGGTGAAAAACTTCTCAAAAGCGAATTTCTCACTTTTCAAAACTGAAGTGGAATCCTTCAAGGCCCCAGGGCCAGTGGAAACTACAGCCCAAACTGCAGAATCCTATATAAATGCATTCTACGGACATCTCCAGGAATGCATGGATCATGCTATCCCAAACAAAACCAAGACCCAATCATCCAAAGGCAGGCATCCAGTCTGGTGGACCCCTGCCATAAATAAACTGTACAACAGAAGGAGGAAGCTACTACATGATAGAGCAAAATCCCTAATAGGGAAGGCATCTCTGATCAGTACTAGCAAAAAATTACGATCCCTCATAAAATCCTCTAAGGCCAGCTTCGAGAGAAAAATTGCACAAGACACCAAAGACAATCATAAGGCTTTTTTCAGTTATGTTAGAAACCTGGGATGCAACTCCCAGACTTGTTCTGAGTTGATTCTAAATGACAAAAAATACACTGAACCCACAGACATCGCCAATATCCTGGCAGACAGGTTCAGTGCAAACTTCTCCACCCCCTCCCCCAAAAGAGCAAGTATCTATCCCGGCAGAGGGCTGCCTCCCAAACATCTCAGATGCTCAGGTGAAGGCTGCCCTCTCCAAAGCAAAAAACAGTGCTTCCATGGGACCAGATGGCGTCCCAGGTTGCGTCCTATATGAACTACAAGAGGAACTAATCCCTCAAATAAAACAGCTATACAATCTCAGCCTCACTACAGGATATGTGCCCACAGAATGGCGTACAGCAACAGTGGTCCCACTCCACAAAGGTGGAGCCTCTACGGACCCTGGAAACTATCGCCCCATAAGCCTGACTAGCTTAGTCTGCAAGGCTATGGAGAGGATCTTCATGGAGCTCATAAACAAAGACATTGGGGACCTACAGACACTAGATCCTACCCAGTTCGGCTTTGTCAAGGGCAGATCCTGCCTTTTGAGCCTGGTTGACTTCTTTGAAACAGTCACCAAAGCCATAGATGAAGGGAAGGTAGTCCACACAGCCAATCTGGACCTTGCAAAGGCATTTGACACAATACCCCACTCGGGCATCATAGATAAGCTATCCAGCTTAAATATAAACCCCTATGTCACAAGATGGGTCGCAAACTGGCTCAAAGACAGAACCCACAGAGTGAGAGTTGCTGGATCCATGTCAGACTCGAAACCAGTCACAAGTGGCATCCCACAGGGTTCTCTCCTGGGACCACTCTTGTTCGGTATATACTTTTCCGAGGTACAGCCAAACGTGGGAGGACTATGGCTCACCAAGTTCGCAGACGACTGCAAACTGGGCGCCATAATCACCTCTCCAGCTGACACAAACATCTTTCAAAAAGGTCTCACAGAGACAGATAACTGGTGCCAGCGCCATGGTTTAAAGCTAAATGCTAAAAAATGTATAGTCATACCCTTTGGCAAAAACAATGTGCCCACAAATTACCACATAGGCGGAAACCCATTAAGTACAGAGAAAGTTATTAGGGACCTGGGGACCCAAGTTGATAGCAATCTCTCCTTTGAAAACCACATTGCCAAAGTGGTTAGAAAGACCTTCTACATAGCCCACCTCATCATGAAGGGTTTCACATCTAGATCAAGAGAGGTAATCGTGCCCCTTTATTCATCCCTCATCAGGCCCATCATAGAATACAATGCCCCTTTTGGGATGTACCTTACCCGACACCTGCAGCAATTAGAAAGACCCCAAAAGTATCTCACCAAGAGGATCAAGGGTCTCAAACAGATGCCATATACTGCTCGGTTAAAAAAACTCCAGCTCTACTCAGTTGCATACCGCCTACTTCGAGGCGATCTATGCCTGACATACAAAGCTATGTCAAATCCAGAATTAATGGACATGCTTCACCTCAGTAAATCTAAATCCCTTAGAGCCACACGCTCGAGGGACTTGAACCTCAGCACAGAAATAAATAAAACTTGCTGGAGGGACAGATTCATAACCCAGAGGCTCCCTTTGCTCTGGAATAGAATTCCAATTCATGTGAGGCAGAGCACCTCACTGAATCTCTTCAAGAAGAATCTTGATAGGTGGATGGGGGATCATAGGTTTGTCCCAGGGATTACTCCCGTGTCACTATTAGACAGAGGTATAGTAAACTAAACCTTAAAAAGGGCACAGTATACTCAAATCAAGGGGTGGCGTAAGCCATACAGAATCAGGCTAGGCTTATAATTGCCCCAGGGCAGATAGCCTAGTATGAACCTATGAACCTATGAACCTATAAGAACGTGGCACTGCATTTAGAGAGCTGGCGACAGCAGGCAAGGCACCCCAACCCTATGTAGAAAATGGGAAAATGGGGGCTGATGATGATGATGATGATTAATGAGAAGAGTAGTGTCATTTCTTCACATAGGTTGCCATTACAGATAGCACTAACCAGAAAGAGCAAGAAACGTATTATTTGCATTCCTAAAACCACTAACAAATGTTTTGATCTCAAAAGTTTATATCACCCTAAAAAAGGCATCTTATGACTGAAGAGGCATGGTATTTCCTCTTCACGGATGGTATGAAAATGCAGTGTTTTAATGTGGCATCCAAGTTGCACAAGTGTCATGTTTTGATAAGGGATATACCACTGAAGAGATGAGCAATTCCTTCTTCAGGGAGGGTACACATATGCCATGCTTCAATGATTAATGTAATACAGGAGTTGCATGATATTCCTCTTCAAGGAAGATGGGAAAAAGCATTGTTTGAATACAGAGTGTACTGCAGCAGTTTCATGGGTTATGTTACCACTACAAATGTAGATTATAGTAGTTCCAGAGTGACTCACAGTTGGAAAGGATATTTTTGCTATTCTACATACTGTCTTTCTAGGAATTCTGACTTCTGTAATCATGCCTGGATGCAATGGATGCTAAACCCTCTGGTGTTAGGAATCCACAGATTGTTTTAATGTAGCATCTAGTGTCTTAGAGGTGACTTTACTCTGTCTTTGCTCCACTTGGGCTCACTCCACCCCATACCCTACCACAGATTCCTGCCTATCCTCTCCTGCTCTACATTTAAAAAGATCAACTCAACTCTAAACTATTTTCAACCAGTCTCAGCCTCTATCCAATATAAACACTTCTTCTAATAGATACTTTCCTTCCTAAGTATGGGATGGATAGATTGCAAAAAAGTATTTGACAGTATCTAACATTCATGGATTAAGGAGTGCTAACAGATGTGTAAGATACAGGTCTACCTGATTATGCTGAAAGCTGAAAACACCGACAATGAGATAACCGACACCGGAAGATCGACAACGGAGATGACCGACAGTTGAAAATCCCAACGCTGAGAACACTGGCATGTTAAGGTAAGTGTGTGACAGGGACGGACATTAGGGTCAGGATGCGGGTAAGGTAAGTGTGTGATAGTGACGGATGTCAGGGTTAGGGTGCGGGTCAGGTAAATGTGCGATAGTGATGGACTTTAGGGTTGGGGCGGATTAAGTGAGTTAGGGTTAGGGTGCGGGTCAGGTAAGTGTGCGATAGTGACAGACTTTTGGGTTAGGTGCGGATTAAGTGAGGTAGGGTTAGGGTGTGGTTAAGGTAAGTGTGCAATAGTGATGGACTTTAGGGTTAGGGGCAGATTAAGTGAGTAAGGGTTAGGGTACGGTAAGGTAAGTGTGCGATAGTGATGGACCTTAGGGTTAAGGTTTGGGTTAAGGTTAGTGCATAGATAGTTGTATATGTAAGGTTAAGTGTAGGTTTGCAAGGTTTTTGGTGTGCTTGTGTTGTGTGTGTGTGTTTTTCAGAAAAGGTATTTGTTTTGTTGATTGTCGGGATTGTGGTTTGTCGGGCATGTGAAGTTTTATGTTTTTGAACTTTCGGTTTTGTGGTGTCGGTTATCTCATTGTCTGTGTTTTGGCATGTCGGGGTTATCAGGTAGACCTGTAAGATACACCCTACATTTATCAAAAGCAGTGATAAAGGACAAATTATTATCCCAGGGATAAAATTCAAATGGGGATATTGCAGGGTGACTCTTTGTCATCACTTTTTTTTTTTGTCTGGCTTTTAACCCATTAAGCTGAATACTTAACAGATTAGATCATGGTTACAACTTGGTTCCCAGAAAACGTGTAAAGGTTTCTCATCTTCTTTTGTGGATGATTTAAAACTGTATAGTTCATCAGATGAGCATTTGAAAGCACAATTGGAAGTGGTCTAAACTTTCTCACATGATACCAAAATACTGGGTGACTTTAATATTGACTGGAATACCTGCATCTCAGACAACCAGACTACCCACATAAACCTTTATGGTTTTTCTCAAACTATCTCCTCCCCCACCAGGATCCATAAACCCAACAACAAAGAAACAACTCTAGACTAGATACTGATAAACAGTCATCCCCTTTCTTATGATGCAGGAATCCTTCCTGATGATATCAGTGACCACTCAATGACCTACATAATCAGACAAAAAAAAATTAAAAAATGAATACTCATAAACCAACCTTATATAAAATTTTTATTTTATTTTATTTTTATTTATTTTACATTTGTTGACCGGGAGGATCCGACTGGATACATGTCCATTTTCAGCGGAGGCCCGGGGAGAAAAGCTCCAAACATAGGTAACAAAAAAACAATTTGAATAACATTGAAGTATATTTTACATTCAAAGTTAGAACATATGTTGTTCTTTATAATTTATCTAAAAAGGGAGAGGATTTAGGATAGTAAGGAGAAGTAGGAGAGTCATGTGTGATGACTGTTAGTCTAGCCGAAGGTTAACTATCCCGGATTTAGGCAGTGACAATTTCGCATTGAACCCAGATGTGTTTTTAGCTTAGCTTTGAATTGACTTAAAGTAGACATAGATATAATATCATGGGAAGTTTGTTCCAAATTTTACCTGCAACGTTGTTGAGAAGGGAGTCACCAGCAGAGTTATTAGTTTTGAATGTTTGGATTAGGAGACGGTTGGATGACCTCAATGGGCGTGGATTGTTACAAAGAGGAAGCAGCATTTTGAGGGAAGGAGCATATTCAGGGTTATATATAATTTTGTGTGTAAGGACTAGTAGGTTGAAAGAAATAAGGGTAGGAAGCTCAGACCAGTTGAGCTTGGCTAAGTTGGTACAATGATGGGTCCTATATGGTGACCCAGTAACAAACCTAGCAATATGATTGTAGCAGTTAGAGAGTTTGTTCATGATGGTTTTACTTATGTTGTGAAGTAAGTACACGAGTACAGGAGTGATGAGAGAAGGTGAGTCTGGGCAATGGCCATTTTAGCTTGAGGGGTCAAGAAGCTATTTATTCTATATAAGGAGCCTAGTTTCTTATTAATGGTCTTGATCATTTGGTTTACATGTATATCATATTTTAGTTTGTTATCTATGGTTACCCTAGTAATTTTGTTGAGAGGTCTGGAGAAATTATGGTCCCATCCTTAGCTTGGATAGTAAAATTGATGGGGCAGGACCTTTTGTTGGAAGAAACAACAACATTTTAGTTTTTAGGATTAAGAATCAGGCGCCGATTGGAGAGCCAGTGTTCTATTTTGCTGAAAGTAGACTGGGTTAACAATTGTAGATCTGAGGGGGTTGTACCAGAGCAAATTAACGTAGAATCATCTGCATATTGTATGCAACTGGCATTAGGAATAACTGTATGCAGATCATTGATAAAGATGGAAAATAATAGCGGCCCTAAAATAGATCCTTGTGGGACTCCCAATGTATTGGGTAGTAACTTAGAGAGTTTGGTCTGCCATAAAACTGCTTGTTTTCTACCGGATAGGTAGGAACTAAACCATTGTACAGCAGTATTGTCCAGACCAAGTGAAGGCAATGTATTAATTAGAAGTTTATGATCCACCATATCGAAGGCCTTCGACAGATCCAGAAATAGTGCAGATGAGATTTTATTATTATTACTTGGTCTAACAAAAACTTTAACCCTATTAACTTCCAAACTGAACTGAAAGCATGTGACTGGTCACCCCTAAAATACCTCCAATTAGACGAAGCTGTATCCTACTTTAATGCCAAATTCTTAGAAATCTTGGACCATCATGCCCCATCCCGCTCAATGAGAAATAGGATAAAACTGCTCCATGGCTAACAAAAGAGACAAGGCACAAAATTTTACAGAGAAATAAAATCTGGGCCAAATGGCAAGCAACTAAAATCCCTGCTGATCATCTAACATTTAGAAAGTTGAGAAATGTCACCAAAAAGTCTATACTACTAGGTAAAAGGAACTTCTATCACAACAACCAGCAAACTCATCAATATAAACCACAAAAGTTCTGGGCAGGCATTAACAGACTCCTCCACTGAGGACAGTCCAAAACTCCCACCCCTACAGGATCCAACTAGGAAAGTCCAAAGCATATTGCTAATGCCTTCAATACCTTCTTTACTGAAGTAGTCCAAATTCTCACCAACTCACTACCTCCTGTTAACACATATCTATCATCCTCCTTGATGACTTTAACCCCATCATTTAATTTACAACCAGTCCCAACATCCCTCATCTGCACTCTTCTTCATAAATTAAAACCTTGCACCTCGTCAGCTGACCATCTACCAGCAGAATATCTACAAATAGCTGCAGCAGCAATATCCTTTCCTATTTCCATCCTTATAAATAGAACCATCACTGAAGGAACAATACCATCTATCTAGAAAGTCTCCCATATTATCCCACTCCACAAAGGAGGCAACTCAACTGAACATTCAAACTACTGTCCAATAGTTTTACTCTCCCCTTTATCTAAAATTATGGAAAAATATATCCACCTCCAACTACTAGACCACCTACTGAAAAATAACTTACTAGCTAAATGCCAGCACGGCTTTAGGCCTCACCATAGTACCACCACAGCCCTCTTATCCTTTTATGACTGTATTAACAATAACCGAAACAACAATACTCTTCCCTCAGCACTCTTTATTGACCTATCAAAAGCCTTTGACATGGTCAACCATCAACTTCTCTTGAACATACTTGGTTCTCTCTCACTAGATACACAGGCTTTACAATGGTTTAAATCCTACCTTGAGAATAGGCAACAGGCTGTGCTCTGGGAAAATAATCTATCCTCTCACCTTCCTATTACCCTAGGAGTCCCTCAAGGTTCTATCCTAGGCCCTCTCCTATTCTCAATTTTCATAAATGATCTCAATCTGATCATTCTTCAAGCTACATGTATCCAATATGCTGATGACTCCACACTAATATGCTCAGCTACCTCTACATATCAACTTCAGGCCACTACCCAAACAGTGCTTAACAGCATCGAAAGATGGTTCTTACAGCATAGCCTCCTCCTGAATCCTAAAAAAAACAAAACTACTACTCTTCACTCCCACACAAAGGTCCCCCCAATTCACTTCACAGTTATATCCAGTGATGGTATCATTATATCTCCTGACCCAACTACCAAGCTCTTAGGGGTTACAATAGACCATAATCTTAGCTTTGACATACATATTAACACAACAATAAAAACAGTAAATAAAAAATTAGGCTCCCTCTATAGGATTAAACCTTTCCTTACTCCAACAGCTAGAACAACTATTGCCCTCACCCATCTAATCTCCACCCTCCTCTATGCCTGTCCCATTTATACCAACCTATCAAGAAACAACCTTAACAAACTAGCTACCTCCTACAACAATATTGCCAGATTTGCTGCTGGTTCCTCATTTAGAACTCAACACTGTCAAAACCTAAAACAACTAGGATAGCTAGAACTTCATAATCAACTCCAAATTAAACAACTTATTATCACCCATAGTATCCTCTATCTTCCAAAAAATTATCCTATACTTACTAGCCTTCTTACCCCCTATAGTAATTTGACAACCTTTCGCTCATCCAATAAAGTACCGGTATCCACAGTCAAATCCAAAAATAAGGCCGGTGACTCTCTGTTCGCCAACACTGTTGGTAAATCCTGGAACCTCCTTCCCTATGAACTCTCATCTCTCTCCTCAGTGAAAATGTTCAAAAAACAACTCAAACAACACCTATGTAACCACTGGTTATGCCCTTGTAGCAACCCAGACTAATCTTACCACCACTTTCTCTGTAGCCTTCCCACATTACCATTTGGATTCCTACTCTCTCCATGCCTTAGACAGTAGTCTCACCTTTACTTTTTTATAATTTATAACAGTTGCACTCACATAGTCTTTTTCTAATTGTGTACTTGCTTCGCTAGCAACAGTAGTCTATTTATCACATAAAAACATCCATATAACCTTTCTTTGTACTTCCTACTACATGCTTCCCTTAAGTTGCTATGCTACCATAGGATAAATGGTATGACTCTCTGCTAAATACTGCTCCTTGAGTTGCTACATTTATTTGTGTTTTTTTCTTCACCTCTCTTTCATATTGTGTGCCACTTTAAAATACTTTGTTGCTCTATCTGTTTCCTTTCCCCTGCTCCTTTAATAAAAATATTTGTCTATATAAAATGTGTATTCTTCAGCTCAAAATAGTACTGTACCTTAAGTTGTTACAGAATTATTTATCTATACCCAAAGTTGTAAGTTTTGCTTATGTGGAGCTTTTCTCCGCGGGCCTCTACTGAAAATGGACATATATCCAGTTAGACTAGCCTGGTCAACAAATGTAAAATAAATAAATAAATAAATATAAGACTGTCATTTGGACTTGATAAATGTGCAAAAGCAACATTTAAAGCAGGAAAGCTGCAGTTCCAAAAAGACATCAATCTGGGACAGGAATGAGATTTAAAGGAACTTAAGCAGGAGAGTGTGGATAAATATTTGGGAATTTATGAAGGATTGACAATAAAACATGAATGAATGTGGACAAAACTCAGTAAGGAATATTTTAGAAGACTAAAATTAATATTGAAAAATGGTCCTGACATCTAGGAACAAAGTCCAAGTTATAAACCAAGTTGCTTTTCCTGTTCTAACTTACAATTTTGAGGTCATTGACTAGCCTCAAATGGTATTTGAACAGTTGGACAGGAAAACAAGAAAAATGCTTCATGCTTACTGAATGATATATAAAAATCAATGCTTATCAAGATTACATATTCCTTGTTCTGAGGAGGTATGGGTCTCCTTGAAATTGATTAGATGTATAGATCTGCAATCGTAGTACTGCTTACATATCTGTTGACCTCAGCAGATCCAAACATAGTGAAAGTTTTAAAAGACGAAGAACAAATCTCAGGTGACTTCCCTGCTTAGTTTATCAGAAGCTTATCTGTGTCAAGCAGGAATGGAAACCAGACTAGAAGTAAACAAAAAGCAGGCAGCAACTGAATGTGCCAAAAAAACAAAAGAAAGACTATAAGGAGCAGAATCAGACGAAAAGGCAAGAAATTTGTAAAATGCATGAATATAGTTACAAGTACAGAAAACTCCTGGAAGAACCTCTTGTTAATCAGTATATGATACAGGAATGGTTAAGGGGAGGTAAATTTAAACCAAAAGGTGAAAGGTTAATATTAGCAGTCCAAGATAGTGGGCTACTATCCATTGAGCATGTGGGAGAAAGGGACAAATGCAGGTTCTGTAAAACAGAGCTGGAAACAGTCGCATATTTTGTTGCTGGATGTAATACACTAATGGCAGAGGGCCTATTTACTGAAAGACACAATAATGTGGCAAGGCTGTTGCACTGGGGATTGTGCACACATTATGGTACTGACGTTGCTGAGAAGTGATGGAATCATGAGCCACAAAGCATTCTAGAAAATAAGGAAGTTTATATTTCAGGAGATCTTACTCATTATCAAAAGTTCAAAAAATAGCTGTGAGGCAACCAGATATAGTAGTCCACGAAAAGAAGGCAAAAGTAGTGCTGATTACTGAAATCGCTACACCCAGTGATTATAGTGTCTTATGTACAAAAAGACACAAAGTCATAAAATGCCAGGATTTACAGGCAGAAACGAGAGCATTGTGGAAGAAGGATACCCAGACAGTTTCAACAGTTGTAGGAGCAATGGGCCCTTTAAAAAAAAGAATTTACATTCATATTTAGATATGCTACCAATACATGTAACTCGGTATGAATTGCAGAATGAGTCAATACTGGGCATATTGTGATTGCTGTAAAGAGCGCTTTTGGCTAACATCAAAGACTGAAACTATACCAATTTCACAAACTTTAATCATACTTTGACTTAGGAATGGTGTCCATTTGTGTCATGATATTAGAAACTGAAAAGACTTGGAGAAATTAAATTGAGAGATTCGAAAAATTTAATAGTGAAGAACTCATTATATCACTTTTTAAAATCAATTATATAATAAAGTTCTGTACCTCAGCTCACTCGCTCTCTCTCTCTCTCTCTCTATATATATATATATGTATATATATATATATATATATATATATATATATATATATATATATATATCTATATATATATATATACATACATACATATATATATATATATATATATATATATATATATATATATATGTATATTCTAACACAAAATAACATTAACACTACCAGAATATTTTCCATTGGATATTTCACCAGGATCTTTATAAGCCTGATTATGCGAACCAATCCAATTGTGTTCATATATATCACATCTGCTTATTTGGATGGGGTATGTTATTTGGAGAAGGTATGTTAGTTAGGAAGTTCCTAAAGGTCGTGTGTGTAGGGGGTGTTAGTTTGGGCATAGTTACTGTCTGCCTTGGTCCATCAGAGACATAGTTGCCAGACCCAGGGTGAATTTCTGATTACTGATCCTTTGGACAAGGTTTATGCTTGAAAGGGGTTAGGGATGAACTCTGCTTCAGATGGATGAGGAGCCTGTTCCAGAGCATGGGGATCCTCTGAGATACCAACATATCCTTTTTATGTCACAAACAAAAATCAAAACCTTGGATCTAGTTGTTCAGGTTCTGTTAGTTTTGCAGATGTGCAAAAGGTCCACCTCAGCTGTTTCCATGAATGCCTTGTATGCTAAGCATAGGCTGCCTCTTAGTAACCTGTAGGAGACAGAGTATAGAGATGGGGCTTTAAGGTGATCCATATAAGACAGTGTGGTAAAGAACCATTGTGTGCATTCCACCTGTTGTATATCTGTGTGGTCAGATACATGCCAAAGGGGTTATTATACAGGATGATAGTTCTGATACAGACCAAATAAAGTGGCACCATGACATCCTTGGACCTGGATG